>NC_056584.1:24417152-24707152 GCF_018340385.1 Cyprinus carpio | reverse complement strand
TCTAAGTTTGTGTGTGTGTGTGTGTGTGTAATGTGACACCAGCATAAGATTTTATGTTTGTTTTTCTCGGCCCATTTGATGAAAACACTAGCACCACTATCACACTGAACGTGTGTGGACAAATTCATTGTGTCGCAATCCTACAAATACGCACACAGGGCTGGACGGCATGTCTAATAGGCACTGTATATTAATGATGATTTTGCTGACAAAATAAAATTTAAATTAAGCAACAGCATTCCCGGTTTACACTTTATTAACAAAAATGGTGTTGGTAAGTTCAGACTACTTAAATGAATCAGTTTAATCAACTGTCCATCTCATTCAGTGAACTGACTTTAAGTTCGTTTTATCATTCAAAAATGTTTACATGTAATAAAATGTAATATAATATTGTTATATTGCTATATATATTTAATATTATGTAGAGGTATCTTAAATATTGTCAAAAGGATATAAAATATTTAGAAATATCTTTTAAATATATTACACAGCGATTAATTATTTAATCCATTAATGCATATTTTGGTTTGGTAAATTTCTGTTCATTAAAATATCTCATAATATTGCTGCTTGTAACTAAAAATGTTTATTTTATTATAAATATTTGTGTTAATTTACAGCAACTTTAAAGAGCAAATACAATGTAAATATATAAATCTTAAATATTATCAAATGGATATAAAACATTAAGTTTTCTTTTAACCATATCACGCAGCACTTTATAATATATTGCATTAATTTATATTTTTGTATGATATATTTGTTTAATATTATGAATTATTATTTTGTTGTATATACATGAAAAAGATTTTATTATGTTTATTTATTATTTTTTTATTAGTTTACAGCAACTTTTAAGAGGAAATATATAAATATCAATATATAGATACAAAATTTTGGAATAATTTTGTGATTTTTTGTGATTTTTTTGTGTGTGTGTGTGTGTGTGTGTGTGTGTGTGTGTGTGTGTGTGTGTGTGTGTGTGTGTGTGTGTGTGTGTGTGTGTGTGTGTGTGTAAAAAAATGATGAGTGATTAAATATGTATATATTTTTTTGTTTACGTTGTAGCATTATGGCCAGATCAGATTGACCCTCCTGCACTGAAGACTTGCAAAGTGGAAGACGACTTACGCTGGTCAAGTAAGAGACGTGTCTTACTTTGACTTTCTTTATTTCCATTTCATGTTAATCTATTTTTTAGCCATACTGTTTCAGGAATATGGTTTTATTTGGCATGATTGTTCAGTGGTGCTCTTTTATGTTGTTGGTAGTTAAATGAGAGTATGAATCACTGTAACATACAGATCATCAAAAACCACACACACATATATCATTGCCCTCAGATGACTTCTTTAATATACAGATGTGTGTGGGGGGGTGTTGCCCTCTTAATAGGTGAATCATAAAATTAATTATCCGATAAGAACGAAGCGTTTTGTGGAGGGGCTGAAACAAACAGAATATAAAAAATTATCTACTTTTGCTTACACACGCACACACATGCATGGACCCAGAAACATCAATAAACATTCTTAGTGTATGAAATACACACACACCCCCACACCCACTTGCTTTGGCACACACACACACACACACACACACACACACACACACACACACACACACACACACACACACACACACACACATATAAACACTCGAAAACATTCACACAAACTGTGGCTGCCATGGACACACAGCCACGTACCTGGTTCTGGCACGGTTTTCCTTCCCCACGGCGATGCAGAATTCCTGCCCTTCCTGTTCCCGCAAACCCCAAACATCCAAACCAGCTGAGTCATTTTTATCTCCAACACACACAAGATTCTCTTTGTCACACCAGCCCCTGTGACATTTAAGTTATAGCTTTCTTTAATTGCACTTTGATTGATTTATTATTTCTAATAGACTCGCTGTGTATCAGGTGACATATTTCAAAACACCATATGGCAGTTTCATCAGAATTCATGCTCTGTGATGTGAAGAAATATTTGACGTTTATTAAAAGCAACACTGCAGCTAAAAATATTGTCACTCCTCTACTGAGTGTTTAATTTCGTTTGGTACACCCAGTAGTTATGAGAGTGACATATATCTGCGTATTATCTTTCAACAAAAATAGCAGAATTAAATGGGTTGATCTTGCATGCATGTTTCTTTTTCACAGCCATCTCATTGTCAACCATCGCAGGGTAATTAAGGGTATTCACTCCCATTTTTAACTGTGGTTCTCGTTCCCAAAACTTTGAAGTGGCTAAAAGAGAGTTTGAAACTCATACAGAAGGTGATTTGGAAGACAAAATTCAGTTCTAGAATTGACAGATTTGTTCTAGAAGCCCCAAATACAGACTCAAATTTCTAAATAAATTTTGAGCATACTTCAGGTCAGTCAGTATTAGATTAGATTAGATTAATTTATGTTGTTGTAAAGAAAATCATTTTAGAATCAAAAGTTTTCAAATATGTTTAATTTAAAGGCATAGTCCACCCAAAAATTCAAATTCTGTCATCATTTATTAACTGTCATGTCATTCCAATCCTGTATGATTAACTTTTTTTTTCATCTGTGGAACGCAAAAGAAGATAACACTAGACTAATGTTATGAAGTGAATTTGAAGTAAAAGTATGTCAATAAATATCTTTGTTGGACAAGAAGTTTGTAAAAAGGCACGTGCAAAACTGTATCGCACACGTGCTACTGTAGTACATTTATTCATCGCATAGATCGATTTTGTTTTTTGTTGCACTGTACAGCCCTGACCAAATCAGTTCCAGATTGTAGAGGTAGCTTCTCATTTAGCCATATACTCCTCCTCAGTTTCACGTCCGCCTTCTGCCATTTCACTCTGCACGGTGGCATACAGAAATATGTCAACAACTAGATTTTATCGTTCTTATCATGGGAAGACTAATTCTTATCTTGAGGAGAATTTTTACCGGTGTATCGCAAATGATAAGTTATCGTACATCCCTAATGGACAAAAATAAAGTTAATGGGAGCCAAAACTGTTTGGTTAGTAACATTCTTCAAAATGCACATCTATTTTTCACAGCTATATCACTGTCAACCATCACAAGGAAAATTAAGGGTTATCACTCCAACATTTAACTGTGGTTGCCACTCTTAAAACTCTGCAGTGTGTACGTGACCAACAAGAGTTTGGCACGCACACAGAAACATGTTTGGAAGGCATAATTTTGTTCTACAATTCCAAGATTAGTTGTAGAACTGCCAAATATGGATTTGAACTTTTTGGAGCCTACTTCAGGTCAGTCAATATTAAATTAGATTAGTTTACACTATTATTAAATTTCCCCCTAAAAATCATTTTAGAATCATAAGATTTAATGAAGTTTTTAAATATTTGATTCAAAGAGAAATGTAAATTCTGTCATTATTCACTCACCCTCATGTCTTTTTTCTGTGGAACACAAAAGAAGATTTTTTTTTTAATAAACCCAAACCCTTCCAGGTCCCAATGACTTCCACACTATGGACAGAAATTACTGTGGAAGTCAGTGGGACCCAAAACTGTTCGGTTACCACCTCTTTTGTGTGTCACATAAGAAAGAAATGTATACTGGTTTGGAATAACATGGTGGTGAGTAAATGGGTTTTACTATCCATTTAAGTACTAATTTGATCTCAGATGTTTCTCTTAAAAGTTCTTAAAATAGAAGTTTATTGTGTGAATGTTAAAAGCTCAGATCATTTGTGCTTAGAAGAACTTGATGATAAATATTTGCGTTCATGTGGAGAACTCGCCTGAAAGTTTGGAGAAGATTATCTGAGGGGTAGAGGAGTTTCATTTTACTGTCCATTGCTGTCCATGAGAAACAATTGAGATATTAAATAGATCTCGTTTGTGCTGTGGGTTCAGATACCATGTGTTCTGTGCTGCAGAGTTGCGTGAGTGTAATGTTGACTCACCGCTCTGGACAGGAATAATGAGATCCAACAGTTCTTATATTTCATAATAATTGCTTCCGAAAGAATATTGATTCCCTTTAATGTCCTACAACAGCAAAAGCTGCTTAATAATTGTGATTTTTGGATCAATAATAATGCAGCCGTTTCAACAAATGGATTTTAGAGTCAATAAGGTCAAAATTCCTCACTGGAGAAAAAAAGGCATTCCTGATTTATTCACAAATGCGTTTCATTGTGATCCAGGTCCTGAATCAACGACCTGATTTGTAAATCTCCAGTACAGTATCAGATGTTTGTGAATGGTAACCTGAACCGTCCTGATGTATGAGATGGCAGCGCGGCACAGGTCCGAGATTAGCTAGTTTGCATGCAACGTGCCGTGTTGTCTTATGGACTACAGCTCTAACATAAACACACAAGATCTACATGTTTGCTTGCATCTCAGGTTCTCTGCCTGTTGGAGCGATATGCCATTACCTTCAGTTATCATTTATCAACATCTAGTGCAAACATTTAGCCATTTCAGCTCTGCTCCAGTTTTCTGCCTGCTTGTAAACCATCGGTTTGTCATTTGAAAAAATTGCCTATAAATAAATGACATTGCGACCATAATTTGTCCAAACATCTACATTTTGAATAGCATATCTATTGCATATCTATCTTGCTTGTAATGTGTGTTTGTGTTATTATTCTTTATAATAATGCAGTTAAATTGTAGATGTTCAGACAAATTATTAAACGTTAGTGGAACATGTTAATACTTTGTGTGCAATGGTGCGCAACATCATTTGGTTAAAAATAATAGTTTGATGCCGCTGTATATGGCATAGTTACATCTAGTGATTGTTTGGTTGGTTCCTGTGGGTTTGTGTCACCAGTTGAGCATAAAACCACATAGTAGAAACTCAAACCATGAACTAGTAAGCAAGTCTGGGATCCACATCATTGTATGATTGTTGGATATGTGGTATTTTTGATATCCTATATTCTGAAGCAAATATACATGACTGGATTAGATTAGAAAGAGTATATATTTCAGTCTTTATTCTCCATGTCTTTCTTTCTCCTGGCCACATGATTTGCCTGGTCCAGGTGTAATCCGTCTGTTTTTGCATTGCCATTTTACAAGTGAGGGCCGAGATTTGCATCCTCACCAGAACCCTGATCCCACACACAAACCTGCACCAATTCCTGCCGCCTAGCTACTGCTTGCTCTTCTGTTAACAAACAAAATCAGTTTCTACAGCAGTCAAATGAGGCAAACCTCTGTAGTGAGCCGGGTTACACGCTTGACTGTGGGCTAGTGGAACACAGCGAACTGAACTGATCGCTGTGATGGGCGAAAACACAATGGGGGAAGGATAACAGCATTTAATAGGAGAATGTTCATTATTTTCATTTATTTTCATTTAGAAAAATGACTGCTGAACTTTAAAGCAGCACTTTTTCCCACCTTAGTAAAGTACCAGAGCCCTAACTGCCATAGACTGCACAGAAGGATGTTTTTCCCCTCAGTAGTCATCATGGCTTGGTTGTGCCAAGACCAAACATCCCTTGAAAGTTTTTATTAATATTAGCATTCAAATATTTGCATTAAAATTAATAATAATATTGTTTCTGTAGAACTTGTCCCATTAACCATTTTTAATTAATATTCATTTATTTATCAAATTTATTCATATTTAATATTTTTCTTTAAAAATGTCTGTTATTTTCCAAATAACAATATTTACTATTAATAATGTTTCTGGCGAACTTTTTTCCCATTAACCATTTTTTATATTAATTTATTTATTATGATATGTGATAATGTGTAAGAGAAACAAAAATTTGATGTGGATAAAAATGTGTTCAACATCAAAACCATTACTTTTATATTATATAAATATAAAATGTTAATATTGATTCTGCAGAAAATTTTATGAATATTTATTTATGAATAATGTTAATTAATATCGATTGTCATTGTAATTGTAATTTTCCCAGTAATAGACTTTAATATTAACATTGATATTAATGGTAATATTGATATTATTATAAAACATGAGAAGGCCAATGTGAGTGTAAACATAATGAAAAAAAATAATGAATGTAAGAATAAATTCTATTTAAATCCTTGGTTAAAAAAAGGGCAGTCAGTCCCTTAAATATGTTGTCAGAAACTTCAAACTGTAATATTTAAAAGTGGAAAATGTCACCAAAATATGGGTTATACCACATGGTTTCCTGCACCCCCCCCCCCCTCTCAGTTTTTTTTCCTCTGAGACTAATGTAGATCATGTGTGAGATGGTTCTGCTGAGAAACACAGCAAACAAGTAACTCTCTAGAGCACTGGGCTTCAAAAAGGGCTCAATAATGTGGTGTTCTTTTTTTTTGTTTGTTTTTTTTGTTTTTTTTTTTTTTTTTTTTTTGAGACAAAGGGGGTTTTGAAGGTTTTGAAAACCTCTGTTCTGGAAACTTTCATGTTGCAAATATCCTGTCAGGCACTAGAGGGAGACACTGAATGTGTGTCTGTGAGGGTAATGAAGGTAAACAGCGTCTACAGTTTGGGTGTTATATCTGGTTTGCAGCTGTTTCTCAACTCATTTGTCAGATTTCCGCTTTTAGTAATTAATCTCGTATGGTGTGTGTGTGCACGAGTAAAACTGTGGAGTCTGGCAGGAATTTGTGGCCGTTTCGGTTCAATCAATGGCAGCTGAAATCTTGAATTCTCCTTAGTGCAAATCAGATTCTAGCCCCCCTAACGTGTAGAAGAGAAAGTCAACACCCCTCTGAGAGAAAGAGAGAGGGAGAGCATGGTCTGAGGAAATTGAAATAGAACTGTATGTTTTTCTCTCTCTTTCTCTGTTTCTGTTTGCAAATGGACCCAGTGCCCCAGACGAACGGGGGGAGAGTGTTTTAAACGAGTCAGTGGCACGCACAGACGGCATTCTCCTCCCTCAGGCACTGGCATGCCAAAGCCTGCTCCAGTATCCCAGCAGCCCCTGCTCGCATGTGGCCAATAAGCAGAAAAATAAAGCCAGAAACAGGCTGCAGTTTGTGCTTGTGTGCAGGTGCACAGACGTTTCTCTTACACCTGTTCGTAAAGTCTGACTCACAGGACGTGAACGCTAAATGAAACTCCAAAAATCAGAGCATAACAGTCTTCGTTGTCTTCTTCCTCCCCAGCCTCATAACATTACGCTCGCACCAACTGTTTTTACTTTTACAGTTTATCATTCAATCATGTGGAGTTCACTAATGACTGGCAGTTCTGAGACAGTAGTTCATGTGATGCATTTGACAGATCATTTTAAATGAATGTATATTGATTTATTAACATTATATCATATATTAATATAATGTTAATATAAATAGAAATGTCATAAAAATGTAAGATTATATATATTTTTAATAATTGTAATTATTGAATTAATAATTTATTAAAAATATTTTTTTAATAAACTTTTTTTTAATTCAGTCTTTTTTAAAGTATTTTGATTTAAACATTATATAATAAAAATGTAAACACTATTTAGTAATCATGGGAAAATCGCTTTTTGTTGTATATATATTGTTCAAATTCTTAGTATTATAAATCTTGTTGTCATTACTGTGGAAAAATAATAAAATTGTTTTAATGGTTAAATATATAATAATATATATTAATATATATATATATATAGATAGATAGATAGATAGACGTACAGATATATAGATATATAGATATATATATAGATATATATAATTTATTTTATTTTTGTAAATAATCTTTATTTTATTTCTTAGCTTGAATTCAGTCTTCGTCTGAATCTTTACAAATTAAAAATATAAATGTTTTTGGTAATCATGGAAAAAACATGGAATCTTACTGACATGACTTGAATTCTGTTACTCTTTTTGTTGACTCACTTTCTTTATTTTTTGTCGTTCAGGTACGGATCTGTTCCCTCAGAGGTCGTCTTTCCCGTCTCTCTCTCCATTAACGGCTCCTCGTTTCTCTGATTCACACATGCATTATCCGGGTCCCTTCACCTACTCTGCCAACCCGTCCAGCACTGGAATCGGTGGTCTCAGCGTGGCGGGGATGCCCACCTCCAGCCGCTACCACACCTACCTTCCGCCTCCATACCCCGGCAACCAGAACCAGAACTCCCACTTCCAGACCAACTCTTCACCGTACCACCTGTACTACGGCACTGGATCCGGCTCCTACCAGTTCTCCATGGTTCCGACCGGCGGCACCGGATCAGGAGGCGACAGGTCGCCCACCCGCATGCTGACGTCCTGTACTGCAGCTGGCGGAGCTGGAGGCACCGGGGGCGGAAACAACAGCCTGCTCAACGCCAGCCTCGGCAACCAGAGCGACGGCGTGGATGCCGACGGTAGCCACAGCAACTCACCCACAGCAATGAGTGCATCGACACGCATAGATGAGTCCGTCTGGAGGCCTTACTGAGAAATAGTGTGAAATAGTGAGAAAGAGTTTGAAATTAAGAGAAAAGGTGAAAAGTCTTGCATGTTTGATCGTTTTGTTTCTTCGTCCTTCTATGGCATGTCAATCGCTTCTAAGACAACCAAAATGATCCAATGACCAGAAATGAGAGAGCTTTTGCTCTGGACGCTCCATACAGGACAGAAATGGACCTCCGTTGATCAAAACTAAAGTTAGTTGTATATAGAAAGATTATAATTGAAAAATAATAAGAAAAGGCATCCTATAGTAATATATCAGCAACTTTTCTTACTAAAAAAGCTGAAAAACCAAAGGAAAAAAAAGGCAGGTGCTTCATGGACATATTCTGATGAGCCTGTCTCAGAAAAAAAGCCAATTCATCCAGCCTTACAAACCAATCTGCCTGAAAGCTGTAATTCCCAGAGTGCTTTGCAATCACAAGGACGTGTCGTGCTAACAATATGAAAGAGCTTCACAGAGCTGCAGGACTGTGGGACTTTCAGTGTGTAAATATGATGATAAACAAAAATGCTACCCACAAGTTTCAGGTACTTTCCAAACTTGCTGAAATAGTCTTGAAATGATGAGATGTGATCATATAATGCAAGTGTGGGTCAGTGTGAGCTTTGTGAGATGTTATGCCAGTTGGTTTTTTCATTAAAACGGTTTATATGGTGAATATCACAAAACCTGTCAGGAACATATTCAGGTCATATTTAATAAGAAATGAGAAATTATATTTTGCATGAAGAAAATGATGCTTAAATTAGAACCATTCATTTTGCATTTGCATTGTTATGCTGTTTTCATCACATTGAAGCACATTTGACCCTTACATTCTTACTATTGTAATGCAAAAAAGTTTTCTCATTACTGTAATGTAAAAAAAAAAAAAAGGATTTTATTTCATTTGCAAATCTTTTAAATTTACATAAATATAGGCATCATGTTCGTTATGCAAAAATATTTTTTGCTTTGATTTTAGGGTGAAATGTGATCTGGATGTGTTTTCGTGAGATTCACCCTTTAGCTGTGGGTTCTCGATTTGAGTCTACAACCCAAAGACAGACCGGCGTTTAATTTTTTTTGTTGTTGTTTTTTTTTTTTTTTTGCTTCATTCCAATATCACAAACAAATTATTTGCCTTTGAACTTGTGGAGACTCGTCGTTTTTGGAATAGTTTTTAGAGTCTTTGTTTGCTTTTTTCCTCAGTGTTGATCGCTCTTTTTTTCAGACCATTGGTTTGTTTGAGCTCAGTTTTATGGTTTGTGTATTTTTTTTTTTTTTTTTTTTTTAATTTATTTGAGCCAAAGAGGATGTGTTTCCGGGTCACAAACATTTTTTTTTCCTACTATTTTCTTTCTTTTTTTTGGATTTCTTTGTTTTAATATAAAATTGGAAGTTGTGCTACTGTAATATATTCTTTCTAAATTATACAGAAAATTTAATGTAATGTCTATGTTTTTCCAATGCAGCTTTATGCACTAAAACATTTATTTAAGAGGTTCTATGTCCTTGTTAAACCACGTAATGGAGACATTCTTACCAGATTGATATGTGTTAATGCTCCAGATTACCTCACCATCCTCGATTGTCTCTGCTGCAGATCCTCCCCAGAACTTTGCTTTCATCCGAGACTCTCCTACGGGAAAGTCTTCCTGGCATCCCGTCTCATTTGCAGTGTGCGTGTGCGTGCTGTAATGGGCCATAACGCAGTCTGTTGTTTCATATCAGGCCTCATTAGCCAAACTGCTTTTGAGCAGCGCTGAAAACTAAGTGAAATTTTGGACATGAATGAGGCGCTCTGAATCACAGGCATTGGTCACGAATGAAAAGAACCAGTGTCTTTGTATAAAAGCTAAGTCTCTCTGTACTGCTTACATGTGTTTTGTGTGTTTTCTGCATTATAAAACAGATCCTTTTCATGAAGTTTACAACTCACTAGAATCTAGTGAGCTGCCTACATTATGCAGGATTTTAAGGCATCATAAGTACCAGACTTTTGGTGTCAAATTTTAAGGCAGCATCACATATGTGACCCTGGACCACAAAACCAGTCTTAAGTCACTTAGGTACATTTTAAAGCAAAAGCCAAAAAAACACTGTATGGGTCAAAATTATTAATTTTTCGTTCATGCCAAAAATCATTAGGATATTTAATAAAGATCATGTTCCATGAAGATATTTTGTAAATTTCCTACTGTAAATATATCAAAACTTAATTTTTGATTAGTAATATGCATTGCTAAGGACTTCATTTGGACAACTTTAAAGGTGATTTTATCAATATTTTGATTTTTTTGCACCCTCAGATTCCAGATTTTCAAATATTGTCCTATCCTAAAAAACGTGCATCAAAGTAAGGCTTATTTATTCAGCTTGCAGATGATGTATAAATCTCAATTTCGAGAAATTCACCCTTATGACTGGTTTTCTGGTCCAGGGTCACATATATCCTTTATGGTAAATGTGATCCCATAATCCATTGTGCCTCAAAATGCATCTAAGATGGCTACAAAAATACAAATGTTGTGAGACAAATGTTGATTATTAATACCTTTATAACTAATTTAAACTGAAAGTTTCCTAGTGAAACTTTCTAATACCAGACTCACATATGAATGAATCTCCTGTGTTTTGTGCTCCAGACACAGAAAATGGATAACAGTCACAGATGCTTTCATTTCAAAAGGGAAGGTTTGACAGAAGAAGCAAGCAATAGATGAAACAAAGCGTGAGTTGTTAAATGGCATATACTGTAGTTCACCACAGATGATTCTTTTACTGTGTGTGTATCAGTGATAGCTTTACTTTTTGTGGGTGAGTATATCTTTTAATTTTATCTTTGGGGTCCACATTTAATGTTAGTAGAAGCTGTTTTTACACCAAACTACACTGAGAAAGAACAAAAGAAAGAAAGTTCTGTGAGTAAAGCGTGTGTTTTATTGATGGTTAAAGCAGTCAGTGCTGTTATGCTACTTAATGGAGCTATTAGACTAAAGCCCTTAAACCCCACAGAGAGACACAGACAGATATGCTGAGGGAAGATCAAGGGTCTAGTGTGCTTTACCTACGGCTGATGTTTCTTGAATTCAGCTGGATGTGTGTTCAGTGCACTAAACTATGACAATATGGAAAATATCACATTTTATCATTATTTTTTGTCAAAAAAAATAAATAAAAAATAAATAAATAAATAAAAAGAAAGAAAGAAAGAATATTTTGCATTACAATTTTTTTAAATAATTTTTGCATTACAGATCCCATAATTTTACTTGCTTCTTACAATTTTATGAAAACATGATAATATTATAGTATTCATATTATTTTAATTAGATGAATAATGCACAATAATTCTAATTACATTAGAATTCCTTTTTTTTATAACACATTCTGATGTTTTTGTAATATCTTATGACCACACACAATTTAGTGTAAATGCAAAATAATCACTGTGATATTGGCGACCCCTAGTGATCAGCCTTATGTAGCGTTTTCACTGTTGAATTATTTATTCATCTTGGCATATAATTTGAAAGATCTATTACAGAGCATTCATTACCTGAACTGTTTCTCTTATTATATAGCAATATATTATTAAACATTTAGATATATCTTTGTATAAATGAGCACCGTTTTGAGTATTTTCACAAGCCAATGCAGTGAAAACAGAAGAATAAGATAGAGAGACACCCTGTAAATTAATTATTGAACATTTTGATTTTGTCTATTCTTAACTGCTTGTGATATTCCTCATTTGTAAGTAGCAATGGATAAAAGCATCTGGTGAATGATTAAATGCAAATTGTAACATTGAAAATTATTCCTCATAGTTCACCCAGCACACTTTAAAGTCCAACAGACTGACTTATATGTGATTCACACTCCACAAAGTTTCAAATGAAAAGTTTGCACTGCAATGTGTGTGTGATACTTCAGTATTTGTACATGAACATTTAATGCTGTTCTTTTCTATAGAAAGTGGAGTTTGTACTGCTAAGCTGAAAAAGAGCATAAGATGATAAAGATTAAAAATAGAGTAATTTTTGAATGTTTTGTCTTTTTGGATGTTGTATATGGATATTGGAATTTGTTTATGGGTATTATGAGGTTGGAAAGATCAAGTGAACATCTGTAATATAGCGCACGAGTTGTATACTTTTGGTGTTTTTTAGGGACTTTTTGAAATCAAACCATCCACTGCCCGCATGAAAAAACTATGATTTTTCGTGGTTGAACATGACTTGAAGACTGCTTCAGAACTCTATAAGTGTGTTTCCAAACATACTGGCTGTTTGTGAGGAGATAGTATCATTTTGCACAGTTCTTCGCATTCACATATAACTCATGTTCTGGTAAAGTGCCATAAACTGGGATAGAGCGAAGATATCTGACCCCCGGCGGTGCTTTCACGTCAGTCCTCGGGCTCTTGGTCGGAACGGAAGATCTCACACAGATAAAATTGCTGGAAGTCATTAGAGCAGGCTGGAGAAAAGTTATTGCCCTCTAGACGTCCAAGAACAACAACCATGCGGGCTGGCATCGCTGCGAGCAGCGGGCGTTCCCCTGTCCCGCGTGAGTAGCTGCGTCTGCTGCGTTAAATGCAGGCATCGGCCCAGGGTTTAAAACGGTAAGCTTTGTATTGCAAGTCATGCAACCGCTCAACTGTAGATATTTCTTGGCAGGAGGAGACATTTGTTCTTTTATTGAGCCTGAGGTGCCTTACAGTCAATTTATTTTCAGGAATGGAAAGTCACCTGTTTCAATAAAAGTGAGCTCTTTACCTGGAATCATCTAAACTAGTTTAAAGCCATGTGCTGTTTGTATTTCTGGTAACACTTTACAATATGTCCTTTTTATAAGATCTTATTTGTTAATATTAGTTAATGCATTGGTAAGCATAAACTATGAGCAATACATGCAGCAAAAATAAATAAATAAATAAATTACAATAAAACAAAAATCAAGTAGGCCTAAATATTTTTAAAATATATTTCAAAATGGCATATTTGCTTACATATGTTTCAAAAGTATGTTTTCAACCAATATATTTTCCATATTTTTGAAAAAGCTTTTAAAAATGTATATATGACAACAGCTTTTAAAATTTTTCAAGCTGCAGCATCCAGGGGGTCTTTCTCTCAAATGAGCTGAGAGCCGCTGTGTGTGCAAGTAACCAGCGTCAATATTTACCCAGCTGCATGAAAGCATGTGATGAGTGTTTGGACCACTCCATACACATGGGCTATGCTGCCGCAAACCCCAAAACTCGTGATATCTGCCCAATTCACTCAAATATTAAGTAATGATAATAATAATAATAACTATTTTGTGCTATATGTTATTTTGTTTCACATGTGTCCTCAAACTGTATACTACAACTAATCTGCCACTACTATTACTATTTTAAAAAGTTTGATTTATTTATTTATTTTACTGTTTCCTTTCTTTGGTTTTAATTCAGAGGTTTAGTGTTCTTCTTCTTTTTCTTCTTCTCCTTCCAGCTTAGCATTTCTGGTTTAAATGTTCTGGTTTATGTCACTTAAACAGTTATAGGCTATCTTTGTGGATTGTTATTTTAATAGTTGTTGAGCTTGTTAAATAATAAGCATACTTGTATCTAAACATATAGATGTTTTGACATTTTTATTGCTGGACAGAGTAATCCATTTTCTAACACTTCTCTCTTCATGCAGTAGATGGCAGCATTTCCGCATTAATAAGACAGTGATAGCTGCAGGTCGGAGTAATGGGCGTGGCAAAAGGTGGCATGCGGAAAGGTGAATGCTACAACAGAAAATAACCCCAACCCAACCCTTAAAGGGATACTCCACCCCAAAAGAAAAATTTGTCATTAATCACTTAACCCCATGTCGTTCCAAACCCGTAAAAGCTTCGTTCATCTTCGGAACACAATTTAAGATATTTTGGATGAAAACCGGGAGGCTTGTGACTGTCCCATAAACTGGAGATTCGGAGTTTCGAAAAGTTCCGTTTCACCCATCACTATACGTGCTTTTTAAAATCATTCAGGTGATGTCAAAAATGAAAAGCTCACTGGATCTGTTTTTTGCTAGTGAATCGCTTGAACTGAATGATCAAAGTCTCAAGTTTGACTCAATCGGAGCGGTTCCAGCGTAAATGACTCACTCAATTGAATCGGTTTGTGTGTTCCTCCGCTTTCCTCGTCTTCGTGTTTACACAACACTGTCAGACTTAGCTCTCTGGTTTTCATTAACTGCAGTATGATGTTTTAAATTCAGTATGTTGTTTTTTAATTTAAAAAGTTAACATCTAACACAGATCTACAGAGATATTAAGGTGAGGTAACCGGGATGGTTGTAACATTTTTGACATTTCAATTTGTATCTTGTAGTTCTTTGAAGCCAGTGCATTCAAAATGTGGCACAAACTAGTTACAAGTTTCTGCTATTACATGACACAGCTTTAATATTTGCAGCAAAAACAGAAATTTTGTGTTTTATTTTATTTTAATTTTTTAAATAAAAATGGGGTGAGATGTAACATTATGAAATAAGGATTATGACAAAAAAAATGACTTTGAAAGTTTTTATTTATTTTTTATTAAACACTGACTTTTCAACTTCATTTGTGTGTGTGTGTGTGTGTGTGTGTGTGTGTGTGTGTGTGTGTGTGTGTGTGTGTGTGTGTGTGTGTGTGTGTATTCATGCAAGTTTCTGTCAGTGGCAAATGGCAATCGGCCATAATAAAAGTGAAGTTGAACACTTGTCTTGAACATTGTTTGTGTGTGAGCATGTTTGTTACTGTTAGTTATAATGCAAAATGCTTAGAGACATCACTCAGTTTGTCTTTCTCTTCAAAGACTTAGCTATACAGAAATTCAAAGAAAACATACTATTACAACAAAAATTTGCTTGGGGTAGGTTTTAAAATGTTTCATTGATGTTAAAACTAATCCAGAGCCTTGTTGTTACAACTAACCCAGTAGCCATGTAGTCTTGTAGCCATGAGCTAGTTCACCTCATAGCTAACAACCAAAACATTAGCACTAACAACTTGCATTAAAAATATCTACACAGACAAACAAAAAACATAATTTAACTTTGATGAGTTAAATTACAAAGCAGGCATTGCCATTAAAAAAAAATAAAGTAAAAAAATGTACTGTCTTTTGCCTAAATTAGTTTTACCCTCTAAAATCAGCTGTGTCCGCCCCAGGGATCTTCTTCATCACATGTGGAATAAGGACTAAACTAAGCATGAGTGAAGTAAATCATGTGATTTGTAACTTGTCCCTGTTTGGAGAAATTGGAGGTGTTTCAACTAACCCGTGTTACCCCCTGGTCTCCCCATACTGCTAACCAGTAAAATGACGAGCTGCACCTCAAAATGCATGTTAGATGGAAACATTGTGCATGGTGATCGAGTTTGTAGCTTAATTTACTATATTTTAAATAGTTTGAGCACTGCAGTTCAGCTGGTGACAGTTCAATAGGAAATCAGTTGAATCTCAGTGAATGTTCAGTTTATTCCACACATGTAGTAAATGTAAGTCCTTGAAAGCACGCTGTTTTCTAGCATATTTACTGTAATCTCTCAGGTAATATCAGTGCTGTGACCTGACAACAACAGTGGTTACACACACATATATCTAATAGTTTGATCAAAATTATAGCTAGGGACAATTTAAATGTCACTCATGGCCCCGTACATTTGCCCTTCAGTGCGGTGAAGTTGTCCTGTACCCTTAGCAGAAAAACAGCCCTAAAGCATAATGTTTCCACCTCTGTGTTTGACAGTAGGGATGGTGTTCTTGGGGTCATAGTCAGCATGTCTCTCCCTCTAAACACGGCGAGTCGAGTTTATGCCAAAGAGCTAAATTTTGGTCTCATCTGACCACAGCACTTTCTCCCAAGCCTTCTCTGAAACATTAAGATGTTCTTTGGCAAACTTTAAACAGGCCTTCTTGAGCAGGGGGACCCTGCGGGCGCTGCAGGATTTCAGTCCATTGCGGTGTAGTGTGTACCAATGTTTTGCTTGTGACTGTGGTCCCAACTGCCTTCGGATCATTAACAGGCTCGTCCCATGTAGTTCTGGGCTGATCCCTCACCTTTCTCATGATCATCCTTACCCCATGAGGAAAGATCTTGCACGGAGCTCCAGACCGAGGCTGATTGATGGTTGTTTTGTATTTCTTCCATTTCTGAATAATCACACTAACAGTTGTCTCCTTCTCACCAAGCTTCTTGCTGATGGTCTTGTAGCCCATTCCAGCCTTGTTCAGATTTACAATCTCGTCTCTGACATGCTTTGACAGCTCTTTGGTCTTGCTCATGGTGGTGGGAGAGGTTGGAATGGAAGATAGAGATTGTGTGTACATGTCTTATACACCTAACAAGCTGACATTAGGAGTAACTTCTTAAAGTGACAGGACTAATCTGTGTAACACATGGGCACAACCAATCTGTGGAAGCCAGAATTCTTGCTGGTTGGTAGGGGATCAAATACTTATTTCACTCACTGAACTACAAATCAATTTCTAACCTATATATAATGTGTTTTTTTCTGGATTTTTTGGTTGATATTCTGTCTGTGAAAATACCATAAAAATCACAGACCCTTTATTTCTTTGTAAGTGTGCAAACTTACAAAATCAGCAGGGGATCAAATAAATATTTTCCCCACTGTGTATATAAGTAGAACTTTCATTAGTAGACCTTTATTATTAATCGCTGAAAGCTGCTTTTATAGTTTGTCGAAATGAAAGTGGAATTATTTTTTTAGATCAGTATTTGTATCAGCAAAGCATAAAAACATGGTGGTAATGATAAACATTCAATTTCAACACCATCATGAAACACAACTACCAAGCCCTCTTTCTAGGAAATTAACTTTAGCTTTTTGTTTTCATTGTTTTCTTTTGTTTTCATTGTGTTCTTCTTACAAGCTATGATTAAAGTTAAAGTGTCTGAGCCAGGGTTAAGCTAAAACTATTAAAACATTTTTTTAATGAAATAAAGCTGAAATACAATAAAATATAAGTATTAGATGAACATTATTTATTTATTTCAGTTAATTGTCAGGGCAACATTTAACATTTTGTTAAGTTTAAGCACTAAAATTACTAACTGGAGAAAAAAAATAAACCTAAATATTAATAGTTAACAATAAAATATAAAATACAAAAGCACATAACAAAATTGCTAAATATTTAACTAAAATGAAAATGAAAACAAAGTCTAAAAATGTTAATAAAAACTAGAATGGCATATAAATAAATTTCTGAATCTGCCATTTCATATGCTAGAAAAAAAAAACGTTTTATTATACTTTATTTTGTGTTTTATTTAAAGTAGCCTACTACTACAATAATACTATTACACTAATAATAATAACACTTCAGTTGTTTTTTGTTTTTTTTTTACAACAAAAGCAAGTTTATTTAATGCCACATAGTTTAAAAGTACTACTATCAGGAATTAAACTTTATTTCTTCAAGACAAAAAGAATATAAATTACAGAGAAACAGAATAAGTTTTTGATTCTTCACATTAATAGGGTTTTGTCTTTTGCAGAAAGCACGCGTCTGGCCCTTTAAATCCCGCTCACTTGACAGACAACCGCACTGACCAATCATAGCGCGTTATTCTCTAGACGTATCCACCCCGCATTTGCAGACGTCATGTAGATCCACACCGACCTACCTTTAGCTTAGCCTTTCAAACTCTTCCTTTATTCAACTAGATGTGTTTGGGAGCTCGCCTGTTCCGGTTGTAATTAAGAAGCTGGAGGTTAATAACGCCGGACAGACAGTTGTGAAGGCTGACTGTTCATCCGACAGCTTTAAACAGCTCTGTGTTTCGTGATAAGGAGTGAATTTCATGCGTTAGCTCGAGCTGATCTACAGAAGAAACAGCAGTCATGGGCTCCAGAGCTTCATCTTTACTCAGAGAGGAGGACATTGAAGAAATCAAGAAAGAAACTGGATGTGAGTAGCTTGTCTGAGTGGATTAATATGGGGTTATAACGAGTAGACATCGCTAGAGAGTTATGGTTGATGATGATGACACATGCGTTAATGTAATACAAAACTGTCTTAATTGGGTAACGTTAGTTGTCATGAAGTACTTTTCGGGAAGTATTTTATGTCCTGTGATGTGATGCATGACTACACTCCATCTAAACTTCTTTAAACAGCATTTGTTCCTTCTTGTGTAGGTATTATTGTGAATTTTCAATGTTTTATTTTTTTATTTTTTACACTAAATGAACACAAGGAAATGTGTTTTAGGAAAGCGTCTCCGAAGGAAGAATGCATGAATGCATACAATTATTTTGTAAGACAATTGATATATACAGTACAGGTAAAAAGTTTGTAAACATTACTATTTTTAATGTTTATGAAAGAAGTTTCTTCTGCTCATCAAGCCTGCATTTATTTGATCAAAAATGCAGAAAAAAAATGTAATATTGTGATATATTATTACAATTTAAAATAATTGTTTTTAAATGTATTATACTTTAAATTATCATTTATTTCTGTGATGCTGAATTTTTAGGATCATTATCACACGATCCTTTAGAAATCATTCTAATATGATGATTCATTATCAAAGTTGGAAACCGTTCTGCTGCGTAATATTTTCTCAGAACATGTGATACTTTTTTAGGATACTTTGATGTATAAAAAGCTGTGTTTTTAAAATATAAATATTTTGTAATAACAATATACACTACTGGTCAGTAATCTTTTTTTTTTTAAATAAAATCAATACTTTTATTCAGCAAGGATGTGTTAAATTGATAAAAAGTGATAGTAAAGAAAATATATTATTAGAATATATATTATTAGAATTTTTTTTTTTTTTTTTTTTTAATAAATGCAGTCCTTTTTAACCTTTTATTCTTCAAATATATTAGACAGCAGAACTGTTACCAACACTCTATAATAAATCTATAATAAATCAGAATATAATAAATCAGATATAAATCAGATACTCTATAATAAATCAGAATATTAGAATGATTTCTAAATGATCATGTGATAGACTGGATGTTACATGTGACACTGAAGGCTGGAGTAATGATGCTGAAAATTCAGCTTTGCATCACAGGAATAAATTATTTTTTTAAAGTATATTCAAATAGAAAACTATTATTTTAAGTTGTAATATTTTTTATTAATTTTTTTGTTTTTTTTCTGTATTTTTGATCAAATAAATGCAGGCTTGATGAGCAGAAGAGACTTCTTTCAAAAACATTAAAAATAGTAATGTTTCCAAACTTTTGACCTGTACTGTATATATACATGTATGTATATTTAAGTGTGTAGGGCTGGGTTGTATATTAAAAGATATCTGATTTGATTATTAGTTTGTGTCATTCATTACTCAAAAATGTACAAAGAAGTCCCTTGTGACTTTTTTTAATGCGTTTAAGTGGTTGTTCATTGCTGTGTTTTGTAATATTGGAGTTATAATAATGGGAAATGCATTAATGTATTTCTTGTGTTCATACATTAAATAATATTGTTCCGTGAAGAACTTTTAGCATCTATGGAATCTTCCCATTGCACAAAAGTTTCCTCAGTCTATTAAAATGTTCTTCACACTAATAAAAAATAAGGGTTCTTTTAAGAACTGTTAACTGAAATGTTATTAGGGAAACCCAAAATTGTTCTTCTATAACATCACGGATTGCATTGATGAAAATAATTTGATTTTAATGTCACCATTTACACCTGCAGCTGTAATTACAGGTTTAGAAAATCTTATGTGAATAATTGGTATGAGGGCCAAGAAAAGCAGCATTTTCCAGTCTCTCAGAGCTTCGGCCTTGTGTACTGATGAACCACAGGGAGAGAAACGTCCACCTCCACAACATCTAGAAATAGACTGGGGATATGCTTTATACATTATTGGGGCTGTATGAGTTATATGTTAGTCTTTATTTTGCAGACCACATAAACCAAGCTCAGAAGGTCCGTAGGCAGTCTTAGATGTTTTGAATAGCTGTTAATAGTTCATCATTTCAAATGCCAAGACTTGTACGCATGTGTGTACATGACCCTTTTTATGTGTTCGTCAGCCCAGATTTTACTACATTCCTTTAAAGCCTCATTAAGTGCTCTCAGACCTGCCAACCTGAACGCATTTTGACCTCAAAGTACAATTTGTCTCTCTAAACTACGCAAAAAAAAGGTTTTTTTTTTTTGCTTGTTTTGCATTTAAATAATTTCTGTGTTTTATTTCTCTCCTAGCAGTCTATAGTTTCTAGTTTCAGTTCAGAGTGGCTCGTGCTCGGCCCGTCAGATGCTCTGCGTGAGGCTGATAGAGATTTAATGTGTTGAAGATGTGCTGTTTTACTTAATGCATAACTTGCATTTCACAGGTATATTCTCCATCTATAAATGTTTTTAAAAAGCCATGGAAATATTTCCATTTTGCTGTCAGAAGTGCATGAGCTTTTGCTTTGCGATTCTCCGCTAAACTCCACAGACTTCATTGAGAACGAGCGCCTAACTCTGACTAAAATATACATTTTGCTGAAATATTTGTAGTTACACAATAAATGTGACATGGGGTAAACAAAATAGCCTTTTTACTCAGTCTGTGCTTTTTATTTTCATTTTTAGTTTAGGCAAGGCAAGTTTATTTATATAGCACATTTCTTACACAATGGTAATTCAAGGTGCTTTACATAAAAGAAAGTAAAATAATCATGAAGAAAAATAATAACAAAAATAAAACAAGCAATTTTAAAACATAAAACAAGCAATTTAAAAACACTGGAAATAATTTAAAAATTGGCTTATTTAAAATGAATTTAAAGCAGTTAAAAATAGAAAATTATTTTACATAGAATACAGTGAATATGTAAAATACAGTGCAATCAGTTCGGACATCGCACAGTGCTCATTCAGTTTTGAGTCTAGATTTAAATGTGACTAATGTTTTAGCACATCTGATCTCTTCTGGAAGCTGATTCCAACTGCGGGCAGCATAGTAACTAAAGGCGGACTCCCCTTGTTTTGTTTAGTAACTTCTACTTTAAAAGGAATATTTTTGTTTTTAGGTTGCAATGTTACACTGTTAGAATATAATGTGATTTTAACCCTTTTTTTGCACATAATATATGCCTACATGCTTACATTCACTTTATTTTAGGGGTGCACGATATATATCGGCCGATGATTAATGCGCATCTCGTCAGTAAAGCCGGTTCTCTAATCAGCGGTAAATTCCAACAGGTGCGCGATTTCACATAGAGCAGCGGTTACTACACGGGGCCGTTGATCACAGACAAGCTGCGCAAATCCACGTTCATTATAAGCTAGAATTGGCGCAGCTTGTCTGTGATCAACGGCCCCGTGTAGTAACCGCTGCTCTATGTGAAATCGCGCACCTGTTGGAATTTACCGCTGATTAGAGAACCGGCTTTACTGGCGAGATGCGCATTAATCATCGGCCGATATATATCGTACTTTATTTGTTTAATCCAAAAACAAAATACAGACATATATAGGCTACCATATACCGCAAATCAGCCATCATATCGCCCAGCCTTATACAGTTTTTTTTTTTTTTCTTCAGTTTTTTTCTTTTTTAAAAAGCATTAAAAAAAAACTAAATAGCAAAAATTAATTAAACAGTTATTGTAAACAGTAATAAACAGTAAACTGTTTACCCCCACTCCACATATCATCAATCCCTCGGCCACCCACCACGCTGATGGTACTCAAAAAAAAATTCCAAGGTTGGCAGGTCTGTGCTCTCCTTCTTGTAATTGTCTTTTTTTTCCTCTTTCCACTCGCGTCCTCCAGTGTGAAAACCTACAGGGCAGAAGCTAGGATTTCACACTGCTTGTCTTTAAGTGATTGAGTTTTAACTCTCGGCTGAACGTCTTAATGTCTGAACGTGGCTAAATTGTGTTGAAGGGAATGAAAAGCAAAAATCCACCACTGTACAGCCCACCATCCAAATAACAGCATTCCTCCAGTAAAGCACGGAGGTGGTGATATCCTGTTATGAGGGTGTTTCTCTGCAGCAGGGACTGGAGCACTTGTCAGGATAGAAGGAAAATGGATGGGGCAAAATCAAATTCTTAAAGAAAATCTGCTGCTCTCTGCCAGAAAGTTGTCAATGACATGACAATGACCCAAAGCATGACTTAAAGTGGAATGACTGCAGTCCACAAACAGTCATCATCAAATTTTCCTATATTTTTAGTTTTTTTATTAGAAATGATAATTATCAGGATCAGCTTTTTTCAACATTTAAGCTTGACAGACTGAGTGTCTAAATAGTCTTGTAAATCCTGTCTACACTGATCTCAAGTTGATGATAACTCTTCCGTGACATACGATGCTCACTATCTCTTGTCTTGTGTTTTAGTTCATTCTGATAAGCTCTCAACCAGTACTGTTAGTCTTATGATCACATCTGTAACTTGAATGTTCACTGTCCTTAACCAGACCTTGCTGTGTTTGTGTGTTCCAGTCTCCCACAGTCAGATCACTCGCCTCTACAGCCGCTTCCACAGTCTCGATAAAGGAGAGAACGGAGCGCTCAGGTACGACGTGCACTGTGTTAGATGAGTTGTTGAGTAATACTGAACTTTAACAGTGATATTTTGAAATACCTTTGGCCCAAGAGGAAGCAGATATTACTCAAGCAGCTGGGTTATGTCTGTATGCTGGCTCTGTTTGATGAACATCCTTTGATCGTCTCGGTTTGGAAGTAATTCAGCGCTCTGGTAAACATTTGCAGTTCACACCAGCCACAGGTTCTCTAAGTTAATACGTTAAGGAATGACTAGATCGGTGTTTGAGTTTTGACTACAAGGAAATACTTTTTTCTGTTACACTGCTAAAAATATGACTTTTATTGTAAATATTCCTTGTAAAAGAGGAAACTCAAGGACAGTTATGAAGCATGTATTTCCTTGTGCCAAATTGTTTGCGTAATGTCCTCTATGTGTGTCCTCATAACTGGAGTGACCTCTGTACACACTATGAGTAAGATCGATCAAAGGTTGTTACAAGGGAGATGAGAAAGCAGTGGCACAGTAGTGATGATTAAAACTTAGTGGTAAATGCAGCATTAATAGTGCATTTATAGCATTTATCACTCACATTGTCCACAATATTTGTGCATTTAAAAAAAAAAATCTATTATATATATATATATATATATATATATATATATATATATATATATATATGTAAAAATATGTGTATATATATATATATATATATATATATGTATGTGTGTGTGTAATGAATTTGGTACTGTTTCTATAATAAAGAATAAAGGATTACAGGGCTCTGAAAATTTCTAAATTCCTGGTAACCCTTCGGGCTGGCATTCTTCTAATCTTGGTAGCCTAAAATGAATTTAACTAGCATGAATAAAAAAGACGTCGGCTGAACTTCACTGCGGACACTGAACTTCACTTCTGTGATTGTATATTTTCTTCAAATAACAAGAGATGTGCAACGGTTCACAAAACTCAGGCTCCGTTCATATTACAGATTTTAAGTGACAGATTGGATAATTTTTCAGGTGAGCAAAAAAAATTGATTCTTTATTTAAATAACATTATTTAAAGACAATTTACTTCGATAGCACAGTAAAAACTATAGGGGTGTAACGATTCACTCAACTCACGATGCGATACGATTCATGATACTGTTTGTTTTCACGATACAATTTTCTCAAAATTTTTTTTTTTTAACAAAATGTGATTTAAGAATTTATAAATGAAAAGGTGTCATTTTATTATTTATAGACAAAATGCTGGACATTTCTTTGTCAAATAATAAAACTTACTTGAAATTTTAAAACAAATCCCAAATCAAATAAATAAATAATACAAATAAAATATACCTTTTCATATAAACAACGACTTTGTCTGTGCTCTTTCCATTTAAAAATCAGAGCCAGCCACTCCTTTAATTACAACGCTAAATACGTATAGATTGTTATTTTGTTGTTTGATTTTGTAATTTTAGGAATAATGAAGAAGATTTAGATTTTTTAGATTTTTGCTACATAAAACATATCTGCATTAAACAAAAACGGCAGACGGGCTGAATGAGAAGCGAATGTCACTCTCTGACAGCAGGTGGCACTTATGGAACAGCAGGAGATGATGGTCAGATGATAATTTTGTGTGTATTTATTTGTCCATTTGCACGCAAGGAGACATGAAAGAGGAATCAATTCTGTGAACCAAATTGTAACAAATTGAATTCTTTGAATAAGCACTTGTATGCAAGACTTAGAAACATGTGCAAATGATCACCTACGATCCATTTCACCCTTACAAGTGAGTGAACAATGCAAATCAAGGAAGGAAAACAGTTATTTTAAATTGTAATAATATTTCAGATTATTCCTGTTTTTACTGTATTTTTGATCAAACAAATGCAGCCTTGTTGAGCATAAAATACTTCTTTCAAAAACAAACCCCCAAACTTTTGTATGGTGGTACCCAACCTCAACCTTGTATTCTGGCTCACTTGGAAACTGACACTTTCGTGCAGTATTTTTGTGGCATGTCTTATGAAACTAAACTCATTCCGTTTACCAAACATGCTGAAGTCACAGTTTGTGTTCTTGTTATAATTGTTTGTTTTAAATGGCAACATCCTGTGTGGTTTGAAACCAGCTGAGATGATGGTTAGTTCAACAAACATCCTCAGCGATATGTTTAGTATAAAAAATTCAACAGTGTTGATGACCTGCTGTACGTGTTGTCACTCTAAACATCCGTCAGACTGAGATAGAGACACAGGCTCTTGTGTTTGAACAATACATAGTCCTCAGAAATCAGGGTGAGGTGTGTGTCCTCTGAATGTGGAGGTCACTCCATGACTTTCCTTGTGCCCGTGAAGGTTACTCCCAGAAATAATCCGTTACTAAACTGCCTTTTCATTATTGTAATGGGATTACAGTTCTAATTGAGCTGTCTGCACCGTAATCATATTCATTATTGCTTATATCAGCCTTATAAAAGTGTAGATGACAAAGTACCATTTTCACAGAATTAGGGATTGGCTTTCCTGCTATATATACACATTACATGATCCAATGTCAAGCTAAGAGCACAGAGAGACGTGTGCAAGCTGAAATAAAAACTTGCTGGCTTAATGTAAAAACCCTAAAATCAAACAAACCATGTCAGGTATTTCAGCAGGATGACCTTTCACTAGGGGAATCTGCTCTTTATTAAAGAAAGGCATTTTATAAGAATAATCGTTGTATTATTTAAAACAGGATGTTCTGTCACGTTACGTCATTACAGAAACTTCCTGAGGAAAACATGGTCTGAATAGAGTAACGTGTGCAAAACCTGAAACTCATCCGAAACGCATAATAACCCCTCCCTCTCTCTCTCTCTTTTTCTCCACTTCAGCCGAGAAGACTTCCAGAGGATTCCTGAGTTGGCCATAAATCCTCTTGGTGATCGGATAATTAATGCCTTCTTCCCAGAGGGGTGAGGAGCGTCTCATAAGACATTTAATACATCAGACTGATCTATTATTGCACCACTAAAGCATACTGCATACACATGGATTGGATTTAATACTTTTTTTTTCTGCTTGTAGAACGAACAAGAAGTATACAGCAAGGTGCATAGATTAAAGAAAACAATGATATATAAGTAAATGGAAAAGAAAGATAAAATTGCTAATATTAAAAGAAGAAATATGTGTCTATATTTCACACTAAAAGCAAAAAAAATATATATATATAATAATAAAATAATTAATCAGTTCAGTTTTGGATTAATAAAATGAATCTTATTTTAACTTTTTTTTTTTTTTTTTTTTTTTGCATTGTGGCATTTTTTTTTTTTTTTTTTTTTTTTATTTATAAATATATATTTACACACAACAGTCTTTTATGCTTACCAAAACTGCATTTATTTAATATAAATACAGCAATATTGTGAAATATTATTACAACTTAGAATAACTGTTTTCTATTTGAATCTATTCTAAAATGTAGTTTAATTTTGTGATGACAGCTGAATTTTCAGCATAATTTCTCCAGTCTTCAGTGTCACATGATCCTTCAGAAATCATTCTAATATGCTGATTTTCTGCTAAATATATTTTTTATGTGATAATTTTTGCAGGATTCTTTGATGTTGATGAAGTTCAACAGAACAGCCTTTATTTGAAATAGATTTTTTTTTATTTGTAACATTAAAAATTGCTTTCCTGTCAATTTTGTTCAATTTAATGCTTCCTAGCTGAATAAAAGTATTAATTTCTTTCAAAAACAAAACTTACTGACCTCAAACTTTTGAACAGTAGTTAAATTCTTTTTTTTTTTTTTTTTTTTTTTTTATGTTACATAAAAATGATTATAAAAATGATGAGTATGGTTAAAAGTGATGAAAATAATGTCACAATGCATTATGGTTTTAAAATGTAAAAGTATCTTTCGTTTTTCTATGCAATTTTTTTTTCTTCTTTTTTGCTTTTGGGAGAAAATCTTTGACCGCTTTCATAAGATTCATCTGGATTTCTCAGAGGGTGTAGTTTCCGTATCAGTGTTTGTGTGAATTTTTGGCTGTAATAATGGTACTGTATTATATAACGTTCAGTAACTTCTGCAAACTCTAGCAGTATTCTGTCGAAACACACAGCATGTGGGTGGAGTCACATAAGTTGTTGGTTTCTTCATGGTTCATTTGGTTTCCAATTTTTGATTGTTACCATGGTCTCAGATTCCTTGATGAAGAAAACATTGTGGTTATGTCAGTGAAAAACTTTGTAAAGCATGAGTCTAAAGTAGGACAGCAGTTTCCGTGTTTAAACATCTGGGAGCTTGTCTGGGGCAGCGTCTGGCCCTGTAGAGATTAAAACCCACATCAGCCACTAGTGTGGATCTTAATAAGCGCAACATCAGTTTTAATGTGTGTGTGTGTGTCTCTGTCTCTCTGTCTCAATTCAATTCAATTCAAATGAGCTTTATTGGCATGACTTGTACAGTATTGCCAAAGCATTGGCCATTACATAGGCAGTGAACAAATAATCAATAAAATCAATCAGTAAACAAATGCATGAATACATTTATAAATCAATAAATAATAAATAAAAATAACAACAAAATAAAAATCATATAAAAAATAAAAAACACACTTGTATGTATTTGTCTCAACATTCAGACTTTAGTTTTGTCCACTGGCTGACTCTCGTAGTTTGTGGCAGGCTGTTACATACTTTGCTGCTGTTGTGATTGAGATTTCTCCCAAAATATGATTCAGTTTCTCTGAATTTGGTAATGCCATAAAATGTGGTTCTAGTTGTTGGAATCTAGTGAAAGTGTCTCACTCTCTGTCTCTCTCTCTCTGTCTCTGTCTCTCTCTCTCTGTGTCTCTCTCTCTCTCTCTCTCTCTCTCTCTCTCTCTCTCTCTCTCTCTCTGTCTCTCTTTTTTTTCTGTCTGTTTTTTTTTTCTGACTCTCTCTCTCTCGCTCTCTCTCTCTGTCTCTCTCGGTGTCTCTCTCTCTCTCTCTCGCTCTCGCTCTCGCTCTCTCTCTCTTTCATGTATCGCAGGGAGGATCAGGTGAACTTTAGGGGCTTCATGAGGACTCTGGCTCACTTTCGTCCTGTGGAGGATAATGAGAAAAACAAAGACCTGACTTCTGGCGAGCCGCTCAACAGCAGGACCAACAAACTCCACTGTGAGTTCAACTCAAACACTTCTCGTGTTAATGTTAAGTTTTTGTTTGTTTTGTGCAGCCATGGTCAATATTACTAATGATAAGAAATTTATCTCGAGCAGCAAATCAGCATATCAGAATGATTTCTGAAGGATCATGTGACTCTGAAGACTGGAGTAATGATGCTGACAATTCAGCTTTGCATCACAGAAATAAATGACATTTTAAAATATATTCAAATAGAAAACAGTTCTTTTCTTTTGTAAAAATATTGCAATATTATTTTTTTACTGCATTTTAAATAATGAATGCAGCCTTGGTGAGCATAAAATATTTCTTTCAAAAACATAAAAATCCAGACTTTTGTAGCATAGTGTACATACAGTATATTTTTGCTAAAACATTTTTAAAATAATGTAGTAGAAATGTTGACAGGGACCTCGGTGAACATTTTTAAATGCTTTAATGATATACACAAATTACTGAATCGGAGTGCAGAATCAATTTGAAGTGATTCGCAGGAATGATTTGAACTTACTATTTCAAATACCATTTTTACTGTTAAATTTATAAAGTCTCAAGACAAGGAATGATTTTAAAACTCATTTAGTGAAATTTAATGGTCAAATAAAATATCTATTTAGGCCTTGTTTACACTGCCAGTTAAATGTGACCTAATTCCAATTTTTATTGCTCATATGTGACACAGATCGGATCTGTTCTATGATAGTGTAAACGGGGAAAAAACGCATGCATTCGGATATTTCTAAATGAGTGGAAATTCGCACGGGCTATTTTGAGCTACAGGCAACAATTTTTTTATATTTATATACATTTTCTGAGAGGATTACATTTTCTCCACTCGCTTCTCGTGCTGACTGTCACCCGAAGTGGATGCATCTGATGGCGTGCGATCCCGATAAATACACACATATACAGAATAACAGTATTTCAGAATTCACGCAAACATAATCTGCTCTGTCTTAAGTGAACGTTTGGGGAACTATTGGGGGAAAATATCTGATGTGTTACTATATTAGATCCATGCATTTACAGTATAGGACGTCTGTGTCATTATCATAATGTTAATCTAACAATAAAAGAGAAGAGGGAATCACTCGCTGCACTTCATTGAACTGCTTTTGTAGTTTTAATAATCAATTTATTTGTAATGAACGCACTTAAGTTTTTTTTTTTTTTTATATTTGATAGTTTTTCGTACATGAATGTTTTAGTTTAGATATAAAATGATAAAGGTAATGCATTATTTGTTTCTTTCTAGGCTATTTGTTCTACTGTTTTTTATTTTATTTTTTGCATCTGTTCTTATTTATAATAGCAAAGATAAAATAAAATAAAAATAGCTGTGTTGTGATTATTAATATAGTAATTAATAATAAGAAAAGATCGAGGACTTCACTAACAACTTCAAATGGGTGTAACTCAGTCATTTTTTGTCCGATTCCAACAAATCATTAATCGTTTTGAAGGTCTTTTAATGGAGAATTTCACCCCCTCCCCCAATATTATTATTATTATTATTTAAATTGCTCATTGTGACTCGTTTTGTCAGCACAAGTCACATTATTCTCATGCAATGTTTCAGATGGCATGGCAAGTGTAAACCCATGATTCTGATATGGGTCACAATTGAAAGAATGTGTAAACGGACAGCCAAAATAATCGGATATAGGCAACAAATCAGAATTGGCCATCAAGACCTGCAGTGTAAACAAGGCCTTAGAAAATACAAATGTAAAAAATATTGACCAACCAGATATTAAGAATGGTAGATTCCATCATAGTAACTTCAAAGCATTTAAAAGCAGGTGAAATGTCATTTCTTAAAGAGCTTGAACTGATCCTGGGTTTAAACTTTCTTACAGTTTTTAATGATGTTCTAAAACATCCTTAGCTGCTCTTAATCTCTGCTTCAGAAATCTGTTCTCTGCTACCAGGCCTTGCAATTAATCTATGCATCTAGCATAAAGTGTTGTGACTTAAAGGGATAGTTCACCCAAAAATGAAAATTCTGTCATCATTTACTCACCCTCATGTTTCAAACCTGTATGAGTTGCTTTCTTATGTTGAACATGAAAGAAAATATTCTGAAGCTTGCTGTTGATTTTATTTTTTGTGTTTAACATTGACTTCCATAGTAGGAAAAAAAAATACTATGGAAGTCAATGGTAACCACCAACTGTTTGATTACCAGCAATCTTCAAAATATCTTCTTTTATGTTCAACATGAAAAGAAAGCAACTGATACAGGTTTGGAACTACATGAGGGTGAGTAAATGATGACAGAATTTTCATTTTTGGGTGAACTATCCCTTTAAAAGCTTTTAATAATATTGTGGTTTTCTCTTATTTCTTTGCAGTCGCTTTCCAGTTATATGACCTTGACAGAGACGACAAGATCTCCAGAGATGAGTTGCTACAGGTAAGAGGATCATGCTTAATGTACAACATAAAAGCTCTGCACCCGGCTCTGACACATGAGACAAAAGAATGTTCTGTACCGTCTGAACAATGAAGCACTGACTCAACTGACCTTGCCATCTGAAACCAGCTATTTATATTCACAGAAGTCACTCTGTTAGAATAGGAAACCCCATTGCAGCTGGATTTCAGAAGATCAGATTCAGGGGATTTTAGGCAGATGATATTTTTACTTTCCTATCAAACATGTAAAATAGAATGAATGCTTGGTATTTCAGGGATATGATATTTTTTTACTTTACTTTCAAACATGGAAATGATTCAACATTTTTTTTCTACTTTTATTTTTAAACCTGGATTTCTCTATGCTTGTAGATTGTACTAGATTTCAAAGAAAACAAACCTATGAAAGTTTTGAAAATATTTTGTGACGTTTTGCAGATGTTCACCATTTATGTAATCAATGAACACTAATGTTAATGTAGCTACAAACTGCTTCTGAATTATCATTACAGTGTGTAATCTTTCCACAAGTCTGTGGGAATGCATATCCTTCTATTGATTTCTGTTGGGGCATATGTATTGCCCTTTATTTGTACCCTGTGAAGTTAATTACACACACATATATATATATATATATATTTTTTTTTTTCATTTATAGTTGGATTTCTTTTTGTTGCATAGTTTTTTGTGACTTTATTCCACTCTGAGGCCATTAGAATTACACATATTTTTTTCCTTAACATATAAAATTATAAACAGCACTTTGCTATACTTAAACAGGTTTGTTGTCCCCAATATAGTAATTGTCCCATTCTTTTTTTAAATAGCCTCTTTGTAAAGCTTCTATACATTTTAATAAATTCACAAATCTGAAAGATAGAGATATTATTAAAAAATAAACTTCAGCCACTAATTTTTAACATTGGAATTCTAACGAAGGATATGCAATGTGACTGATGTACACTGAACAAAATTATAAACGTAACACTTTTGTTTTCCCCCCATTTTTTTCATGAGCTGAACTCAAAGATCTAAGACTTTTCTATGTACTCAAAAGGCCTATTTCTCTCAAATATTGTTCACAAATCTGTCTAAATCTGTGTTAGTGACTTCTCCTTTGCCGAGATAATCCATCCACCTCACAGCTGTGGCATATCAAGATGCTGATTAGACAGCATGATAATTGCACAGGTGTGCCTTAGGCTGGCCACAATAAAAGGCCAATCTAAAATGTGCAGTTTTACTGTATTGGGGGGTCCGGGGGGTCTGTGAACCAGTCAGTATCTGGTGTGACCACCATTTGCCTCACGCAGTGCAACACATCTCATTCGCACAGAGTTGATCAGGTTGTTGATTGTGGCCTGTAGAATGTTGGTCCACTGCTCTTCAATGGCTGTGTGAAGTTGCTGAATATTGGCAGGAACTGGAACATGCTGTTGTATACGTCGATCCAGAGCATCCCAAACATGCTCAATGGGTGACATGTCCGGTGAGTATGCTGGCCATGCAAGAACTGGGATGTTTTCAGCTTCCAGGAATTGTGTACAGATCCTTGCAACATGGGGCCATGCATTATCATGCTGCAACATGAGGTGAAGGTCGTGGGTGAATGGCACTACAATGGGCCTCAGGATCTCGTCACGGTATCTCTGTGCATTCAAAATGCCATCAATAAAATGCACCTGTGTTCGTTGTCCATAACATAGGCCTGAGGATATACCATAACCCGCCACCACCATGGGCCAATCGATCCACAACGTTGATATCAGCAAACCGCTCACCCACACGACACCATACACACTGTCTGCCTTCTGCCCTGTACAGTGAAAACTGGGATTCATCCATGAAGAAATGAAGTGCCAGACGCCATCGAATGTGAGCACTTGCCCACTCAAGTCGGTTACGATGACGAACTGCAGTCAGGTCAAGACCCCGATGAGGATGACGAGCATGCAGATGAGCTTCTCTGAGATGGTTTCTGACAGTTTGTGCATAAAATTCTTTGGTTATGCAAACCGATTGTTGCAGCAGCTGTCCAGGTACCTGGTCTCAGATGATCTTGGAGGTGAAGATGCTGGATGTGGAGGTCCTGGGCTGGTGTGGTTACACGTGGTGTGCGGTTGTGAGGCTGGTTGGATGTATTCTCTGAAACACCTTTGGAGATGGCTTATGGTAGAGAAATGAACATACAATTCAAGGGCAACAGCTCTGGTTGACATTCCTGCAGTCAGCATGCCAATTGCACGCTCCCTTGAAAACTTGCGACATCTGTGTCATTGTGCTGTGTGATGAAACTGCACATTTAAGAGTGGCCTTTAATTGTGGCCAGCCTAAGGCACACCTGTGCAATAATCATGCTGTCTAATCATCATCTTGATATGCCACAACTGTGAGGTGGATGGATTATCTCGGCAAAGGAGAAGTGCTCATTAACACAGATTTAGACAGATTTGTGAACAATATTTGAGAGAAATAGGCCTTTTGTGTACATAGAAAAAGTCTTAGATCTTTGAGTTCAGCTCATGAGAAATGTGGGCAAAAACAAAAGTGTTGCGTTTATAATTTTGTTCAGTGTAATATAAATAGTATGTAATCTTTGTATTACTTTACTAACACTGGTTGGGCCAACACTGAATAGGCCTGGAAATGCCATGATCATGTTTTAATTATTCAGATTTCTAACATTATAGAATGCAGTGTACGTTGCAACTTTGTTTCAGTAGATGATCTTTTTGAACCTCGGGAGATCAGAATTGTTTGATTTCACATGAAACAAGTAATTTGAAAAATGCATGCATAGAGAATTGTAGTCTACTGTTGAGCCACTGGATGGCATCAGATAATGTACAAAAAAAAATAAAACGCACTCAAACTTGCTTGTTTTCTAGGTGCTGAGAATGATGGTAGGCGTGAATATTTCTGATGAGCAACTTGGAAGCATTGCAGACAGAACCATCCAGGAAGCTGACACTAATGGAGACATGTGCATCTCCTTTAGCGAGTTCACCAAGGTAATGAAGTGAAAAAAAAACAAGTGAAAATTGGCTGAAAGTTTACTTGCCTTCAGGACATTCAAAGATGTAAATGAGTTTGTTCCTTCATGGGAACAGACTTGGAGAAATTTTGCATTTTATCACTTGCTTACCAATGGATCCTCTGCAGTGAATGGGTGCCGCCACAATGAGAGTCTAAACAGCTGATTAAAAACATCACAATCATCCACAAGTAATCTGCACGACTCCAGTCCATTATTTAACATCTTGTAAAGTGAGAAGTTGCGTGTTTGTAAGAAACAAATTCATCATAAAGGCGTTTTAACTTAAAACTGTTGTTGCTGGCCAATATAAGTCCATAATCAATAAAAATGCTTCCTCAAGTGGAAAAAGTCCATCTCCTGTTGTCTTCCCATATCAAACTCCACCAAATATTTGTTCAGAACTGTTTTCGCTTGTAAACTGTGCTTGATCTGTGTATATTTCTCTTCTGACTCAGACAAGATTATTTTTTTCACTGGAGAAAGCAAAATTATGGAATTAGCTGGAAGTAATTGTTTGTAGTTAAAAACGTCATAATGATGGATTTGTTTCTTACAAACACACAGCTTTGGGCTTCACAACACGTTAATTGATGGACTGGAGTGGTGTGGATTATTGTGATGTTTTTATCAGCTGTTTGGACTCTCATTCTGACGGCACCCATTCACTGCAGAGCATCCATTGATGGTCCAAGTGATGGAATCCTATTTTTTTCTCTTTTAGGTCAGGAAAGCAACAGGGTCAGAATGACATGAAAGTGATTAAATGATTGTTTGGGGGTAATTTAATTGATTTTCAAAAACCCTTTTTTCGTATCTCAGGTATTGGAAAAAGTGGACGTCGAACAGAAGATGAGCATCCGCTTCCTTCACTGAAAACCAAATGCGTTCTGAACTCTGATTTGAAACCATCAGTGTCAATAGAGCTGAGACACGCCCCTGACTCTTCTCTCTGTGGGCTGATTCATCCTTTATAAACATGATTGTGTTGTCATGGTTACGTTTGTTCCAATCATCTGTCACTCTTGAGTTGCTGTTGCACCAGAAGGGTGGGTCCAGTGCCTTTACTATTCTTTTATCACATATGTTGAAATCATATTTATTCCAGCTGTGAAAGCAGCTAGTTAAAACTTTCCAAATGGGGAAGGTGTCATTCATATTGATACTGATGGATGCTTGCTGTAATGCCCATTTAGTCACCATCTTAAAGGCCAAATCTTATACTTCTATAATTTATAAATGAGTTTCTAAGGAATTTTTTTCATGAGAAACTTTCCTTATCACCTGTGAAAATGATATTTCGCCTACAAAAATACCTCTCAATTCATTTTTTTCTTTTATTGTAAGGGTGTTTTCTTTCTCATAATGGATAATGATTGTAAGTCAACATGTTAGAGGGAGTGAAATGGTTGAAATAAACAGAAGAGAATCAGGTCAGTTGAGTATTTATAATAATAAGTTATTCTACACACCCATTTCTTTTTTTTTTAAAAAACATGTATGCATAGTCAAGTCTCAGTTTTTTTTTTTTTTTAAGGTGAAGCAGTAAAATAAGATCTGTTTAAGCATCCAAATTTGACATGACAACGTTACCCGAAATACTAACCTTAAGCATTAAACAGTAGAGGATGTGTTTCACACTAGCATTTTTGTGAACTCAAATTATGCACATTTCATCTGATCTATATCTTACAATTCTTTTGCCTGGCAGATGATAACAGTCAAAATCTGTTAGACTTGCATTTTAAGGAAGGACTCGAGATATAGAGGGACCAGAATATAATAGAAACTTGTGCTGCATGGGCTCTTTTAATTTAGACTGGAAAACAAACATCTGCCTAACAACGGGAAAAAGTCACTTCGAAACCCTAAGCAACCCCATAGTATTTTGCACAGCCAAACACCACTCACTTCCTTCAGAAAGTGTACAAATTTTTGCAGTTCTCTATAACGGTACAGAAATTACGTGCGCCACCTTTTCAGCTCTTGTTCATTCAGTGAAGTCCGTTTCTAAATTAACCAGTGGTTTAATGTTGGCTTTGATTTGTTCTCCTTGATGCATGTTCTCAGAGTTGTCTTGCATCATTGTTTATAAGAAGTGTACTTGGAATCGAAAGTCACAGCCCTACTACATCACTGTGCTGTTCTCTCAGTTATTCAACCGTTGACTGAACACTTAATTCGATCAGGGTGGCAGCAACAGTCTGTTGCATTTTAACGCTTTTTGTCTTTGCTTTATATATGAACATAATCAAAGTTCCGTGCCTGTGTCCTTGACGGATATAAACACTGATTATTTGATTATCAATGCTACAATTAAATCCACCTGTCATTCACAGGTGCTTGAAATTCTGCAGAGCTTCTTGCGGATTCTTGCTTTATGTACAGATTTCTTAAAGGGGACTTCGGATGCCCATTTTCCACAAGTTGGTATGATTCTTTAGGGTCTTCATGAAATTTTGGTAACATACCTTGGTTAAAATTCCTCAGTGGTCGTGTAAAACGACACCCTTTTTACCTGGTCAAAAATAGTTTAAAGCGACTCGTTTTGGTGCATGTCTCTTTAAATGCTAATGAGCTACTGCTCACCCCACCCTTCTCTTCCGTGGGGCGTCTCCTCACAAGACACCGGAATATATCTTTATAAGTCTCCGAGGTGGTCTTACTCCAATAGCTGTCTATCTATGTAGAAACTAGGGATGTAACGATTAACTGTGAGCCGTCACGATCCTAATAGGCTGAGATGCCAAATAAATCATGATACAATTGGAGTAGGAGTTTATATGAATGTATCTCTAAAGGGGAACTCGCATGTCTTTAGAAAAGTTTACGTGGTATTTTCTTTTCATCTTGCCTCTGAACAATTCATATTAAAGGAGCGTTCATTACAGCAGTAACCCAGGAAACTCTGTATCATTGCTGTTCATAAGCGCCACCTGCTGTCAGAGAGTGAATTTGCGTCTCATTCAGTTCATCTGCTGTTTCGCTCAGATGTGATTTTTGTAATATAGTTTCACAAAACTAAAGTCAGACCATTCTGTTTTAGCTTCAAATTTCGAAATTATACAGTCTAATTTAGATTAAAAACTATTCATGCTGCATGTGTGCTGCATATTTGTTTGGATCATGATTAAAAACCAGTGGTTGCCTCGAATTTTAAATGAAATGAGCACAGACAAAGCCATTTCTGTTATTTGTGTAACTTGCTTGTTTGTTTTAAAAGTTAGATTTCAATCTCACAAAGAAACGTGCAGCAATAGCCTAATAAAATGTCACCTTTTCATTTACTGTATAATGTCTTCAATCTCATTTTGTAAAAAAAATCATGAGAAAATCAAATCGTGAATCGAGCCGTGATTTGAGTGAATCGTTACATCTCTAGTAGAAACTGGCTGGAAATTGAAACGGTTCACTGGATCGTTTCACACTCAGACAGCCCTTAACAAACTGGCTGTGTGTATTCTTTTGAGCTTTTCTGAGCTTGCAGACACTCCAGAATCCTAAATTAATGCAAAACTTCAAAAAAAAGAGTGAAAATTACATCCGATGTCCCCTTTATTTAAGTCTGACTTTTAAATAAGCTTTCTTGAGAACAATTAAAGGAACTCATTCAGTGTAATATTCATGATGTACACTTAAGATGTGGATTCTGTGATTTAATTGTGTATGATTTTGATTCAAATAAAAAGTGCCATGATTCCCTGGTGTTTTGTCATGCAGCTGTCTCTGGTGTAGTCCGGTCTGCAGGCTGAACAAACTCGGAGAAATTGTGAATACAGTTGCATGTTCATAATGAAAGCAAGCTTTCCTAGGATGTAAATCAGAATTTTAGGTGTGGGTTTTAGAGCGCTTCCATCATTAAGAAAGCTATGCCAGTTGAGCTATGAAGTTGTCTGAGCTAATATTTTGAGAAATTTCACAGATGGATGATGTTCTGTGTAATTTCCTTGGGTGTAGCTAGTGAAAGAGTAACAGATGACAGCACTTATAAAAATTTTAATACAATTCTAAATATTTATCAAGACCAATACTTCCAATACCAATACTGATAACTCTATTAAATTGATTTATTTTTCTGATTTGTATGTGTAAAATTGGTAATTATAACTATTTTACATTACATTAAAAGCTGCTATCATTAACAGTAAAATAGCAAAGTATGAGACAAAAAAATCCAATCAATCTGAGAAAAACATTTTCATGTTTTTGTTTTTTAATTGTTGTGGGTTCCATATACTACTATTAAAATGAGGTCAAACTATAACTTGTTTAAAAAATAGTAAATTGTACCTATTGCAAATAGCAAACAGAAGCCTATAACAACATTGACCAAAAATAAGAGAATAAATATGATAAAACAAATATTTTAACATTTGTATTCAATATTTTCATTTTGTGAATAAATTTATATATATATTTCACAAATTAAACCTTTAAAATGCTTACAAATAACATTTGGCAGAGGTTGAGTGATTAAAAAACGAGTCCTATTTCTACACAAATATGCAACACTTTACACTTAAAATTTATGATGGGCACTCATTTCTCTAGTCTACAAAAACTGACATTGCAGTAGATTTTTTTCTGCTTTTTTAAGCATTTCCTAAGACTATTGAGGAGACATCAACAAAGCAGACTCCCGGTGATCTACTAATGTTCCCAATTCATCAGCTGTCCTGTGCCAGAGATGTTGTAAACTGCCCCATTTATGCATCTTTGTCTTTGCCCTTCTCACATTCACACTCTTGCCCTCTGTGAAACACAGCGATATGCCCGTAATCAATATTCTTTTGTCTCCAGTTTTCACATTTACATGTGAAAAACAATCCACCCATCAACATCAGGCTTTCTTCTTCACTACTCATCGCTGCCTGTGTAGTGGCAATCTATAAATGTTACAAAAGTGTAAAAACAACATTTACAGACTCACTTCATTCAAAAACTAAATTATTTAATCTGTTTTGTGAGACAAGTTAAAATCTTCATGCATCAATAAAGTTTGTGATGATTATTATGTTTTTAATAAATACTTGGAAACGATTTCTATTTGAAACAAATGCTATTCTTTTTTTTTAATTATTCATCAAATAATCCTGAAAAAAGGTGTGAATCTGAATCACAGGTTCTAAAAAATATATATATTTATATTAAGCAGCACAACTGTTTCCAACATTGATGATAAATCAGCATATCAGAATAATTTCTGAAAGATTAGGTGACACAGAAGACTGGAGTTCAATGGCTGATGAAAATTCACAGAAATAAATTATATATTCAATTCAATTCAAGTTTATTTGTTTAGCGCTTTTTACGATACAAATCATTGCAAAGCAATTTTACAGAAAATTAAGTTTCTACAATATTTAGTAGTAGCTTATCAGTGGTGACTGTCAGTTTATGTGCATACGGCAGAAATGTTCGGAAAAATCAATAAAAGACGTAAACAAACAGACGATTTACACTATTAACAGCAATTATGCAATCAAACTTATAACAAAATGTGGTAGTTCTGTATGTTGTCTCAGGGTTAGCATCATCTGAGGTCCTCTGAGGGGGTCTGCATCATCTCTTCTCAGGTGTTCTGGATCCAGACTGGAGCTTGTGTAAATCCCGTGGCAAAACAGAGAAAAAAAAAGAGACATAATTAGCATAGCTGCTGTTCCAGCCAAGTAAAATTAATTAGATTAACCCAAGCTAAAGAATAATAATGCGCATTTGATCAGATATAACTGCAGTCCAAAATTATGAGATGCATTATTTGAATGCTGGGCCAAAGAGGTGTGTTTTTTAAATCTAGATTTAAACAGAGGAAGTGTGTCTGAACCCCGAACATTATCAGGAAGGCTATTCCAGAGTTTGGGAGCCAAATGTGAAAAAGCTCTACCTTCTTTAGTGGACTTTGCTATCCTAGGTACTATCAAAAGTCCAGCGTTTTGTGACCTTAAGGAGCGTGATGGGTTGTAGCGTGGTAGAAGACTAGTTAGGTACGCAGGAGCTAACCATTTAGGGCCTTATAAGTAAGTAATAATATTTTGTAACTGATACAGGAACTTAATAGGTAGCCAGTGCAGAGACCGTAAAAATTGGGGTAATATGATCATATTTTCTTGACCTGGTAAGGACTCTAGCCGCTGCATTTTGGACTACATGTAGCTTGTTTATTGAGGATGCAGGACAACCAGCTAGCAGTGCATTACAATAGTCCAGTCTAGAGGTCATGAATGCATGAACTAGCTTTTCTGCATCAGAAAAAGGTAACATGTTTTGTAGCTTGGCAATGTTTCTAAGATGGAAGAATGTTGTTTTTGTAACATGGGAAATATGATTTTCAAAAGACAAGTTACTGTCTAATATAACACCCAGATTTTTGACTGTAGAGGAAGTAACAGTACATCCGTCTAATTGCAAATTGTAATCTATGAGATTCTGTGTAATGTTTTCTGGTCCATATATTTAAGTATATTAAAACTGTTATTTTAAATGGTAATAATATTTTACAACATTACTTGGGTTTTTTTTTCTGTATCTTTGGTCAAATAAATGCAGGCATGATGAACAGAAGAGACTTCTTTAAAACACATTGATGATCGCAAACGTTTAAACAGCAATATGTTTCAGTTTTTTAATTGTTGTGGTTCCATATACTATTTTTATGAATTTTTAAATCTATGTATTTTGTATGAAACTGAAACCTTAACTGTTTTTATTACCATTTCCCCAAAAATCATAAAGATAGTGAGTATTAATCACTGCAAATAGCAAACAGATCAAAACGGTATTTTAACAAAACTTAACTTTTTTCACTTTTTCTACTTGTATTTAATATTTTCATTTTCACAAACTGTGAATAGGCAGTGTACAAACTTTTTTTTAATTATTATTATTATTTTTTTTTTTTACAAATGTAACCTTTAAAACGCGCTTGATTACTTAGTATATGTTGTTTTGGTGATTTTGTTGTTTTTACAACTCTTATACTGCATATTTCAATTTTGCTCGTTTTTTCAATAAAGGCCTCATGACGGGCCTAAACTAATTTCTATCTACAGCATACTTGCCTGAAAAGTGTTACTTTTCTCAGCGCTGATCGAGGATAGTCCAATCACAGTCGTGGTATCAGTCGGCGCCCCTCCCCCAAGCGCTGAAACGGAAGCGGGTTTCGCCACGTGACGTCATTCACATCCGTGCCATTAGCCGCCATTTCCTTTGTTAAGACGAGTAGAAAAGCCTCGGCACGCATTTTCTGCGCCATTCTCCCGCACAAGCCGCTCGGATTCTCTCCAGAACCCCCGTCAACCGTGAGCAACATGGACGCTAACAACAGCAACATTAAGCGGAAGAGCAGCGCCGGCGACGGTAAATATCTGCCGGAGTTACTGGCGGAAAAAGACAGCCTGGACTCCTCGTTCACGCACGCCATGAAACTCCTCTCTGCAGGTCAGTGCCGCTTCATTCATTCATGAACACTTCACACACAGCTGAATTGTTATTAGATAGCAAAGTCAGAACCGCTTTTCAAATTCGTTTCGTTCATATTCATACCGGAGAATCTCACGTGTGTCGGTGAAATGCGTGATGTAGGCCCAGAAGCACTGGATTTGGTTGTTGGGCCGCGCTTTTTTTTTTTTTTTATTATAATAATATGTTATAAATAGAAGTGTTCGGGTTGTGTTATGGTTTTCAGGTGGGTTTAGACCTATCACACAGTGAACTGCATACTTGTGGAATTTATTTTCATTTTTTCGAAAGCTGCGTGTATGTGACTCACTTCGGCAGGCATCGCTTGCATTTCTTTTGTGGAGAAAGACGATCCCATGATGCATTGCTCGATGGGTTGCAGACAATGCAGGAGAAGCGTGCGTTATGAATATAACTTATTCTGCACCGAAAACCAACAAAAGTGTAATTAATTATGCAAAATGTATAGTGTAATTAAAATGGTTTAGGGCAGTCCACTGATTTTTTTTCTCTCAACTTGAATTTACACGATTTTAGGTGTATTTCCCCACTGCCTTTTTCTGTTTTCTTTTTCTTGAAGCAAAAAAAAAAAAAGAGATTTTATGAGTAAGGCAGAATTTATTCTTAGTATTGTTTATTTATTGGATTTTATGTTATTATTTTTTTTTTAAACTGATGTCTATTTTCTTATGAGTGTTAAAGACCTGTAGGCCTGCGCTTGGATTGGTGCATTGGACTCAAACATGATATTCCACGTTAAAGTCCACGTAAAGTTTGCCTGTTGTGCGTTACATAGATGTGTGGGATGCAAATAAAAGTCAACACAGATTTTTTTTTTGCATTAAGAATCGATTTGCATTTTTTCGAGTTGCTGTGGCTCTGAGCTGATCTTGTGTTCTCTCTTGCAGAGATTGAAAGGGTCCAGAAAGGTGAACCTAAAAAAGAGTCCGAGACGTATCTGGATCTGTTCACCGCCAAGAACGTGAGGGTGAAAGAGAGAGTGCTCATCCCTGTGAAACAGTACCCTCGGGTAAGCCTTTTGTCTGACTTCTGTCTGTACGTTGCAAGGATTCGTTATTTGACATTTGGATTCACAAATGCATCAACGTTTCCCCTCAGTTCAATTTTGTGGGAAAGATTCTGGGGCCACAAGGCAGCACCATCAAACGTCTGCAGGAGGACACCGGGGCGAAGATCTCAGTGCTGGGCAAAGGATCCATGAGAGATAAGAACAAGGTAATGAACCAGGCTGCACTGCAGTGAGTTTACTGTTAAATTACTCTGTTACTAAAGATTAAACTGTGAAACCTGCAGGAAGAGGAGCTGAGGAAGGGTGGAGATCTGAAGTATGCACACTTGGCCATGGAGCTGCACGTGCACATCGAGGTGTTTGCTCCAATTCCTGATTGTTACCTGCGTATGGCTCATGCCATGGATGAGGTCAAGAAGTTCCTAATGCCTGTAAGTGTCAATGCAAGATGACCAATGCTACTATTTTTCATATTTTTTCCCCCATTACTCATTTAAATTCAACGTATGATCTGCGTTTTAATAAAGCAGATGCTTAATTTCCCCTGTTTTCAGTAAATGTTCACACAAATGGCCGGTAAAATTTCTTTATACTTTTCACATTTCGCGTCCTTAAGAGTTGATCAGAAAAGAGAATTACTCATCTGCGGTCACTCTTTGGGCTTTTGTATTAGACACTCTAGTTTTACTCAATGCCAAGGTATTATAACTCAGAGTATATTGTTATAAATTAAAACTTTAAAAAAAATCTAAAACCAAATTAAGATGCTAATAACTGGAAGTGCATCATCACAATCTGAAGTGTCTAATTATTTTTATAGTTTTTTTTTATTTTTATAAATTGGCTAAGTTGAAATTAACTTAAAAATATGCAGTAACTTTTTTTTTTATTTTTTTATTTTTTTTTTTTTACTATTGGTGCATCCCAAATTTTTTAAATGGGATTTCAAGGGGTTGTAATGCATTTTAAAGCCAGTTGTAATGAAAGTAATCTATTTAATTGTTAACTGACCGGCCTGATTGATCCTTTCTCTTGTGTGTCAGGTGGAAGGGCTTGAAGACATGCACCCGGATGCATTCATGGATCCAGGGTTTCTGAACGGTTCTCAGGATATTTCTGGCAGAGGCCCCCCTCCTGGCCGAGGCCGTGGTGGACCACCCCCAATGGGCCCTAGGTGAGATGATGATATCAAAAACATAGCCTCTGTTATGTGTAAGTGTTTGGAGTATGCAGTAATAATCCATATTGTTGTACTTGAAGGGGCCGTGGTATGCCTCCTCGTGGAGGACCCCGTGGAGGACCAAGGGGAGGTCCAGGACGTGGAGCTGCAGCGAGGGGAGGCCCCGCTGGAAGAGGTGGACCTCCACCCCCAAAATTCAGCCAGAGGAGGGAGCAGCCGCTCGGTCAAGACCACCAACCCAAACTCAGAGGATGACACCAGCAACCGCTCTCTCCCACCAGCAGCACCCATCCAAACCAGAAACCTACGGCGAATATGTAAATCAATATCCACAGCACCACTGTTAACTATAACTGTTATCTGCACTGCCATTCAAAAGCTTAGGGTCAGTATGATTAAACTGATCAAAAGTGAGAGACGTTTATAATGTTACAAATATTTCTACTTCAAATAAATGATGTTCTTTTGACCTTTCTATTCATCAAAGAATCTTGAAAAACATCTCAAATTTAGCCTTGTCACAGGAATACATTACATTTGAAAATATATTACAAAGTTATTTTGAATTGTAATTTCACAAAATACCTGTTTTACAGTATTTATCAAATATATTCCGCTTCAGTGAACATAAGCTTTACATATTATAATAAAAATTGGTAACAATCCCAAACTTTTGAATGGTAATGTACTACAGGACTGTTATAATTACATCCCCTTTTTGTTGTAATACTGGTTTGTGAATGCATATCCTACACATACTCATTCGGTAAAGTAACCAACCAGTATTTTGTCAAAACTTAAATTCAAAAGTCAATAAAATCTGCTCCTAAGAGTCATTTGTCAGCAAATCAGACCACACTGGTAGCTCTGAATGATTTATTTTTTGCTCTGCATTTAGCATTCGAAGTGTCTATTTGTTGTATGACTTTTTGCTGCTAATCTTTAGAAACAGTCGTTTCTCATTTTCAGTGAAAAGACCAAGTCTTCAGAAATATTTTTAGCTTGATACATCTCCATGTCTCCTGTATCTTCGCAGGCATATGAAGAACCATACGCAGAGCCTTCCTATGAAGGATATGAGGGCTACTACAGTCAGCCTGCTCCACAGCCGTGAGTGCTGTTTGCTGCTTTATTTTTCTCTTAATTAGTAGAGACTGGGGATGTGCGGTATACCACTAATGGAAAAATACGTATCTATTATATTTCAAACGGTACGATATCATAATTTTGCTCAATTCGTTATTTCATGCACTGCTGTTCCGAAGTTCACCTGTAGGTGGCAGTGCTTCCCAAATTGATGTAAAACCGATAAAACTGAAGAACGACGCCATTGATCAAACCAATGAAACTCTATTAACGCGCCCGCAACTAATAAATCCAGAGAGCAGTAGAAGTGAAATATGGCATTACTTTACATACAAAACAGATGATAAAAGTCTGCTAACTTGCTCAAATCGTGTGCTCAATCCTGATCTTTTCCGAGAATTAAGAGATCGAGGGGTTAGTGCATCATTCATAAATTCAGACTTAATTTAAAACTTTTATTCACAACCGATCAACGCACAAACATAGATGTGATGCAGTAAACACAATCTCAAACATGCAACGCTAGAACCAGTGACATTTTAGTCACATTTTGGCAGTTTTGCTATATTAATGTTAGTATCAATAATATGAAGGGAATGTTTCTGCCACATTGTCGACCGCTAACATGAAGCAGCCGAGAGAGAGAGATTTCTATTTAAAGCTTTTTCTTTGCCCATCTGAGTCTGAAATCTAAAAAAACATTCTGAGGTAGAGAGAAATAATAACGTGATTTTGAATATTACTTTGACTGTTAGATTGTAAATTGTTATAACTCATCAACAGCATTACAGCATTTGTATATCTAGGTCAATGATTATTTATAAATGATAAATCTATGCTACTAATACATGTTTAGTTTGTAAACGTTACTTTATGCATTAAACACATTCCCTAACATTAACCAAGATTATTAAATGCTATAAATGATAATTACTTTTATTATCCTCCTTTTTTTTTTTTTTTTTTTTTTTTTTTTTTTTTTTTTTTTTTTTTTTTTCAGTTCACTTATTTTTTGAGGCCGGGTTATTTGCCACCTATGGTATCGATTTAGTTACTTTCTGGTATCGTACCGAATCCAAAAATTATGGTATCGGCCATCCCTAGTAGAGACTTCTTTCTTTGATTGATTTCTGTGAATCTCTTCACACATTTTAGTTGTAACAAATAAATTTAACATTCTTTCTTATGGTTTCTCAGAAGCCATGCGTAATTTTATTCTCATCCAAAGTCTTGTCTTGATTTTATTTCAACTTTACAAACACTGTCTCTAAAACTGTTTTTCTTCCACAGAGACACAGAGTATTATGATTACGGTCACGGAGAGGCACAACGAAACTTACGAGTCTGTACAGTAAGACAAACTCATTTATCCACGCATCATTTAAATGTGCAGCTCTTTTTAGCCCATCATTGAGACAATAGAGCCAGTTCATACTACAGACTGTACTGTGTAAACGTTTTTCATGCTTAAAGGGTCATGAAAGCCCAGACTACTTTTTTCTGAGATTATAGCAGCGGTATTTTGTGTTGCACATCATAGAAGACAATGTTAGCATCCGATATTTTTAACAGTTTGGAGAAAACTGGTTAATTTTTAAGCTGTATTTTTTTTTTTTTTGCCCCAATTGTCATCTTCCTGGTGTTTTATTGTGTTGATGTCACAATTCCCAATGGGCCCTAGGTGAGATGATGATATCAAAAACATAGCCTCTGTTATGTGTAAGTGTTTGGAGTATGCAGTAATAAACTTGAGGGCCGTGGTATGCCTCCTCGTGGAGGACCCCGTGGAGGACCAAGGGGAGGTCCAGGACGTGGAGCTGCAGCGAGGGGAGGCCCCGCTGGAAGAGGTGGACCTCCACCCCCAAATTCAGCCAGAGGAGGAGCAGCAGCTCGGTCAAGACCACCAACCCAAACTCAGAGGATGACACCAGCAACCGCTCTCTCCCACCAGCAGCACCCATCCAAACCAGAAACCTACGGCGAATATGTAAATCAATATCCACAGCACCACTGTTAACTATAACTGTTATCTGCACTGCCATTCAAAAGCTTAGGGTCAGTATGATTAAACTGATCAAAAGTGAGAGACGTTTTTACAAATATTTCTACTTCAAATAAATGATGTTCTTTTGACCTTTCTATTCATCAAAGAATCTTGAAAAACATCTCAAATTTAGCCTTGTCACAGGAATACATTACATTTGAAAATATATTACAAAGTTATTTTGAATTGTAATTTCACAAAATACCTGTTTTACAGTATTTATCAAATATATTCCGCTTCAGTGAACATAAGCTTTACATATTATACTTAAAAATTGGTAACAATCCCAAACTTTTGAATGGTAATGTACTACAGGACTGTTATAATTACATCCCCTTTTTGTTGTAATACTGGTTTGTGAATGCATATCCTACACATACTCATTCGGTAAAGTAACCAACCAGTATTTTGTCAAACTTAAATTCAAAAGTCAATAAAATCTGCTCCTAAGAGTCATTTGTCAGCAAATCAGACCACACTGGTAGCTCTGAATGATTTATTTTTTGCTCTGCATTTAGCATTCGAAGTGTCTATTTGTTGTATGACTTTTGCTGCTAATCTTTAGAAACAGTCGTTTCTCATTTTCAGTGAAAAGACCAAGTCTTCAGAAATATTTTTAGCTTGATACATCTCCATGTCTCCTGTATCTTCGCAGGCATATGAAGAACCATACGCAGAGCCTTCCTATGAAGGATATGAGGGCTACTACAGTCAGCCTGCTCCACAGCCGTGAGTGCTGTTTGCTGCTTTATTTTTCTCTTAATTAGTAGAGACTGGGGATGTGCGGTATACCACTAATGGAAAAAAATACGTATCTATTATATTTCAAACGGTACGATATCATAATTTTGCTCAATTCGTTATTTCATGCACTGCTGTTCCGAAGTTCACCTGTAGATGACAGTGCTTCCCAAATTGATGCAAAACCGATAAAACTGAAGAACGACGCCATTGATCAAACCAATGAAACTCTATTAACGCGCCCGCAACTAATAAATCCAGAGAGCAGTAGAAGTGAAATATGGCATTACTTTACATACAAAACAGATGATAAAGTCTGCTAACTTGCTCAATCGTGTGCTCATCCTGATCTTTTCCGAGAATTAAGAGATCGACGGGTTAGTGCATCATTCATAAATTCAGACTTAATTTAAACTTTTATTCACAACCGATCAACGCACAAACATAAGATGTGATGCAGTAAACACAATCTCAAACATGCAACGCTAGAACCAGTGACATTTTAGTCACATTTTGGCAGTTTTGCTATATTAATGTTAGTATCAATAATATGAAGGGAATGTTTCTGCCACATTTGTCGACCGCTAACATGAAGCAGCCCGAGAGAGAGATTTCTATTTAAAGCTTTTTCTTTGCCCATCTGAGTCTGAAATCGAAAAAAACATTCTGAGGGAGGGAGGTAGAGAGAAATTTGGAATATTACTTTGACTGTTAGATTGTAAATTGTTATAACTCATCAACAGCATTACAGCACTTACAGCATTTGGTCAATGATTATTTATAAATGATAAATCTATGCTACTAATACATGTTTAGTTTGTAAACGTTACTTTATGCATTAAACACATTCCTAACATTAACCAAGATTATTAAATTTATGCTTGTTTTGTTTACTTTTATTATCCTCCTTTTTTTTTTTTTTTTTTTTTTTTTTTTTTATTTTTTTTTTTTTTTTTTTCAGTTCACTTATTTTTTGAGGCCGGTTATTTGCCACCTATGGTATCGATTTAGTTACTTTCTGGTATCGTACCGAATCCAAAATTATGGTATCGAGCCATCCCTAGTAGAGACTTCTTTCTTTGATTGATTTCTGTGAATCTCTTCACACATTTTAGTTGTAACAAATAAATTTAACATTCTTTCTCATGGTTTCTCAGAAGCCATGCATAATTTTATTCTCATCCGAAGTCTTGTCTTGATTTTATTTCAACTTTACAAAACTGTCTCTAAAACTGTTTTCTTCCACAGAGACACAGAGTATTATGATTACGGTCACGGAGAGGCACAAGAAACTTACGAGTCTTACAGTAAGACAAACTCATTTATCCACGCATCATTTAAATGTGCAGCTCTTTTTAGCCCATCATTGAGACAATAGAGACTACAGACTGTACTGTTAAACGTTTTTCATGCTTAAAGGGTCATGAAAGCCCAGACTACTTTTTCTGAGATTATAGCAGCGGTATTTGTGTTGCACATCATAGAAGACAATGTAAGCATCCGAAAATTTTAACTGTTGGAGAAAACTGGTTAATTTTAAGCTTTTTTTTTTTTTGCGCTATTTTCATCTTCTGGGTTTTTATTGTGTTGATGTCACAATTTGTGATGTAGCAATGGACTACAGTACATCGATGATGCGTCAGTGTCTATTCAGTTATTTACGAGACTGTGTGTTCTTATCCTATGAGAACATGCTTCACTTAATTATTCACAACAGCATGTGTTGATTTGTTGCTGTGACAAGCGCTTCAGACTGTGAGACTGCTTACATTAACTGAGAGAAACATTCATGGATCTGAGGAGTGTTTGTTTGCTTTGTAAGAGTTCGGCACAAACGCAGTTCAGTCACTTAGTGAGTAACTGTTTTGACAGCTCCATGACCCGACCCATCATAAGGCTTATATAAACGCTGCAGAATAAGACTTACCAGTTATGCAACAGTGTGTTCATATGTTTTCAATGAGTGGGAGTGAAATAAAACTGAGCGCAAAGCTGTGTGTGTTGTCTGTTTCCCCTATTTTCCCTCTGCTCCACAGCGCACAACGCCCACTTTTTTTAGGGGTGTTTTTTATTTTTATTAAAGAACTAACCAGTGCTGAAACAAAGCTTTTCATGACCCTTTAAACTACAGTACACACCCATGTGTCTCATGCCAGGAACACTGTGTAAAATGTACTATGTTCCTTGAATCACTTTTTCTTGGTGTGTGTTTGTTTCCAGCTGAAGATGACTGGGCTGGCGGTGCTTGGGGTGGATCCGGTGGAAAGGCTCCGACTGCCCGGCCGGGCAAATCGTATCGGGATCATCCGTATGGCAGATACTGAGAGCTGTCCGTCACAACGTTTGCCTGGCAACTTCCTCCCCTCGTAACCTCTTGTAACCACCTAAAGTAATTTTAGTTGTTATTTTTGTATTCTGTTTTGGTTAACACTCCTTTTTAATATTCTGAATCTACTCGAAGTAGTACAAAGACCATAAGTTCGACGTGACGCATTTTAAATTTGAGATGATATGCTGTGCTTATTCTCTTTTGTTATATAATTTTTTCTGTTTTTGTTCATTTCTTTTAATGCTTAAGTGTTTCTTCTCTGAAAAAGTCGATACCTGAATGAAATGGAGGAGAGAGAAAAAAAAAAACTGCCTGTTAATGTCACTTAGACTTATTCCAAACACGCTTTTGTAAGGCATAACAAAAATAAATAAATCTCTGAGGAATGCACAAAAATATTAGTTCCTGTACAAACCAACGTGTTACTTATTCTTCAAAGAACAAATTCCATTTGGTTTGAAGCTATTTACAGTTTGAAATTCTCAAAAACATCCAAACTTCGCATCTGCTGATTCGTTTTGTTAAATGAGCAAAACAAATATCGGAAAGTTTGTAGATTTTATTTGTAGTCGGATAAAAGGACAACCCTCTGAAATCTTTGTACGTACAATACTCAACTATTAGAAACTTTGGTGTTTATAAGTTTGCCGTTTCCGAAATATTAGCAAGCTTGTGTGCATTTCCTAACTAGGGAACTAAATATGTCCAAAATGTGTCCCTATCGGTTTGTCAATAAAGCTTAGTTTTCTTTTTCAGCCTTCAAAACTTTTGTATTTGACTCTTATTAAAGTGCTAATATTCATCCCATATAAAACTGTCAAACTTTTGCAAACTGTAAAACTGTCAAAATTCTGCATGCAGTTTATAACATCACAACATTTAGATGTTTTACTCACTTAATGCTGTTCAAAATATATTGTGTATAAACCGTTGATAAATTAGTCTACAATTATTTGTATTAAGTAGATCGTGAAAAATGTGCATATTATGTCTTGTAGAGGAACAATTGACCTCAATAGCATTGAAAACAAATATTTCCAAAATGTTACCTTGGTTCCCCTAATAAACTAATCTCAATTCTTTTTGTATATTATCTTTTTAAAGGGGTCATATCTTTTAAAATCAGCTCTTCATTAATCTTTTGAGTGATGTTGTTCATACTGTGACAACATGCTATATCATTTAGGTCTCAAAATCTTTAAGTAAAAATCAATTAAATTAGTGTAAAATGTTTGCCTGTTTCTGTTGCAAAAAACAAGTGGATTTGATTTAATATGACCCCTTTAACAAACAATAGTTAAGCTATTCAACATTAACAATGATTTATACACAATACTAAGAAAGTCCTGGAACTTTTTCATGTGTTTATACCTGTTTTAAAAGCGATAACCCTGTTGCAACTTTGCATCAGAGTCACTAAATCCCTCTGATGTCACAGAGACTCTACATATCTGTCTTCTATTGAGAAGGATCTTGAGGTAAGACCTGCAGAGTCACCTCTAAAAGTGCAAATAGATTCCCCTTTTTAAAAGGTAAAGTATACATGCACAAAACAATTTAGATGTTTGGTGCTCTGGTAATATCTGGTAATTTTGCGTGCAAAAAAAAAAAAGCAAAAGAAACTCCATGATATGCATTATTCAACCAGATCACTCAACACAAAGACTTTTGTAGCCCAGGGTGAGAGTTTTGACCGTGAAGATGATTCAAATGTTGCATTCGCTGGCTTAATAAACAACAAAATTGGGAAAGAAGGCGTAAAGTGTAACGCAATCTTCAAAAAGGTAATATCAACCTTAAATTTCTCTCAGCACAAATGTTCATTTACTCATTTCTACACAATCATTACAAATTCAAATTCCGTTGTTTGCAAATTCAAAAGTCAATATTCCTAAACCTGGCTAACACATCATAAAACATTACTTTTCTAAAACTTAGTTTTATATAGTAGATATTTTATGTAACTCTTGTTTTAAAAACCAAATAGATTGTAGTTTTAGACAAAATTACATTGTTCTTAAAAAGTGTTCTTGTAGCTGTACAAAATAGACAAAAAATGTCCTCAAATCTAACAAGTATGTAATGAGATGTGTGTAGAGTTGGACTTGTGTTTGTGGAGTTGTTGATTTGTGAGGTCTTGTGTATTAACTCATCTTTTGTGTTGCTCAGTGACTGATGCCGAGAGGTTCTTTCCAGACTGGCTTTACCAGCAGCTGCTACAGGTGAAGTGTGTGTGTGTGTGTGTGTGTGTACATATTTAATGACTTGCAAGCATGCAATAGTTTAAACTAGCAAATGTGAAAAGTAACCTTGCTAAGTTGTACATGAATAAACATTGTAGCATCTTGAGTTTATTGAAGCTGTGATTTGATTTTAGTAATTTAATCTGTGAGTGATAGGTTTAATTTTACCTTTACGTAATTTGGTGTTCCTGGTCAAAAATAGCTGGCCTTTTAAAAATTGCTTGTAAATCTCTCTATGCTGTATTATCAACTTATCAACAGTCTTTTTGGCTGCATGTTTTTCAATTAGAACAGGTTTTGCATTCATTTTGGAACTGATTAGTCGTACACCTCATTGATCTGAGCTTATGTACCTTAGTTTTTGAGTGAAAAAAGCATTATTTGTGGATAATTTTGGCAATTTTAACTCAAAAACTGATGCGCATAAGCTCAGATCAAAAAGGGATCTCATCAGTCAGTTCCAAAAAGAAATGTAGAATTGTGCATTTGTCTTGACATCTGCAACACTATAGCTTGCTAACATGATACTGGGTGGAGATCCAATTCTCTTTTCATGTCTTATCTTGTAATTGCATTACTGGAAGGGTTATGGAAAAGTCCACGTTTATTGGACCAAAGAATATTGGAATGCTGACAAATGGATATGCATTAATTCTGCAGTATTCATACATTAACATTATGTATTTACATATTAAATAAAAGGCAATTGTCTTGTGTAGCACCAAATTCCCCCCGTGGGCATTTTGGCAGTTCTTTTAAAGCTGTTTTCTAAGTAATATTCATGCATGCTTGTACAGCTCCTTAGTCATCAAGGTTTCATTCAGTTGTGACACTGTTCTACTTTTGTGCAAGTTTACATTTACAAACGATAGCATCTAATAAACTAACATTTTAATGCGTTCTCTCTGTGTTCCAGGCTTTTGGTGTCATTTAGTACTGAAGAGGAAAATGACGGCGCCTTTTAATACATTCTCGTGTGACTGAGGAATGTTTAGTGAAGATTTTAGTCTGTTTTTTAAACATGTTTGTTATTTTGTTACTTTTTTATACATGCATTTTTTGGATCCCAATAAATGATTTTATACTGTTTTACTGAAGTTGTATTACTGATTGTGTTTCAGAATGAGGTAGTATTGCACAAGTATGTTTAATTTAAGTAAAGAGCTTCTCTGGCAGTTTTAATCTATGTTTTTAGCCTAAATTTAGAGGGGTACTTTTTTTTTTTTTTTTTTTTTTTTGTTAAACTGTTAAAAAGACAGTAGTCTAAGGAGGAAATAAGCAATGAGGAAAAGTTTTACCCAATGTTGTTGCTGTGGATTTTGTTTGTTGCCCTGGTCATAATTTTGAAATATTGTCAATTTATTGCTGCATTAGGCCGATCAAAATCAACTAAAGTTTGTCAAGACGAACTTTGAAGTTGGCATTAGTGAACATAGCAAGTTTGAAATAAAAAAGCTTGAAATGTGAAGGTTTTTAGTTTGAAGTACTAAGGTTTTAAGTCTATGCAGTTTTATCAAGTCTATGGATGAAATTACAGAAAATTAATACTCTTGAAAGTGAAAGTCGTGACATTTGTCAAGTATGGTAACCCATACTCGAAATTGGTGCTCTGCATTTAACCCATCCAAATGCACACACACAGCAGTGAGAAGTGAAGTGAACACACACCCGGAGCAGTGGGCAGCTATATCCAGCGCCCGGGGAGCAACTGGGCGTTCAGTGCCTTGCTCAAGGGCACTTCAGCCATGGGTATTGAGGGTGGAAGAGAGCGCTGCTCTTATGGTTGCTATTTAGCTATTATGCTGTTACTTGGGTTTTCTGGGTGACTGCTAGTGTGTTATTGGTGGTTTATTCTATGTCCTTTGTAGAGGACGCCAGGACTAAGTACAAAAAAAGGCATGTGTAGAGAAAGCCAATGTTTTCTTTTTTTCATTCAGTTTTTAAGTTGAGACAACTTCAGTGTCCAGCAACCTGGATTAAACAGTCCTTTTTAAACCCAACTCAAGTCTTTATTTTTTAGTGTAGATCCTCCATGAGCCTCAGCCTTCTCTCTCTTCTTGTTCGGCTGTTCTGGGAGGCGTTTTAACCCGTCTCTCGACACTAATCACTAATCAAACAGGTTTATGGTTTCAACTTGACCTACTTTCTTCTCACAGCTTGTCCAGACTCCAGACTCTTTCTGTTACAGACCTCGCTGAACCACCCGCCCCTCGCCACACTGTTTTTAACTGAATTTTGTACAATGATCATCCTAGGTTATGAAAGATATAACAGAATGATGGGTAAAAAAAAAAAAAAAAAAGTCATCCACACACACTACCCATGTGATCTGCGAAGCCAATACTGACAATACATTTAAACAGGGCCACTGCTGGCCAAATGGGTGCCCAAAGCAGAATAGTATTGTGTAAATTGTAATTAAATTGTATTAGGGCAGTCGTGGCCTAACGGTTAGAGTGTTGGACTTGCAATCCAAGGGTTGCAAGTTCGAGTCTCGGGCCGGCAGGAATTGTAGGTGTACAGCACTCTCTCCACCTTCAATACCTCGACTGAGGTGCCCTTGAGCAAGGCACCGAACCCTCAACTGCTCCCTGGGCGCCGCAACATAAATGGCTGCCCACTGCTCCGGGTGTGTGTTCACGGTGTGTGTGTGTGTGTGTGTTCACTGCTGTGTGTGTGCACTTTGGATGGGTTTAAAAAAGCAGAGCACGAATTCCGAGTATGGGTCACCATACTTGGCTGTATGTCACATCACTTTCACTTTATTATTAATAAATTACAATTTTAGCTTTAGACCGTTACCTATGGTTATGATTTTATTAATACTGTTGCCTGATTGATTTTTTAGTCTCAAGCATTCAGAAATCACACAAAATAAAATTAAGCAGTTTTACTATAATAAAACCATGCTTAATTTTGGTATGGGTTTTGATGTCTACATGTTTTTGTTGAAAATAAATAAAGAGGCTGTAGCATTCCTATCGCTATTAGGTGACCAAAAATCTAAAATTAAGTGGATATTAGAATTACATGTCTGGTCAATATTAAACAAGGATTTGATTGTCCTGTAAGTGTAACAACAGCACTTATCAGGCATTTGGTGCTCTTTGCAGGCATTTGTAATAATGAAAATTGTTTATTTTGTATTAGCTACATTATGTATTTTAACAGTGTTATTCATGATATTACGCAGCGCCTGAAAATAGTCCCAGCCAGGTAACTTCCAATAAGCCTATTTTCAGGTGCTGCGTAATATCATTGCGCCTGCTGCACCCATGGTACGGCAGAAAAAGTTCCTTGATTATTACGCCGGAATGAGAGTATAGTTCCTAGCCATATTGGCCTAGAAAATCGCAACTTTTCATTTTTCGTCGGTCTTAGTACACGATGTAACTACAGAAGAGTCAAGTTTTAAATAGGAAAAATACAGAAACTCTTTGGTCATTTTTGAGCGAGATGCTAAAGGTCTAATCAGATTCAATGATCTATGCTAAGCTAAGCTAAAAGTGCTACCGCCAGACCCGGAGATTGGCTGAATGGATTCGAAAACTGTAAAACTCAACTGTTTAACTCTAGGGGGATTGGAAAATGAGCCTATTTTCAAAAAAAAGTGGAGTGTGTTCCTTTAAGGAATACAGGTGCTGGTCATATAATTAGAATATCATCAAAAAGTTGATTTATTTCACTAATTCCATTCAAAAAGTGAAACATGTATATTATATTCATCCATTACACACAGACTGATATATTTCAAATGTTTATTTCTTTTAATTTTGATGACTGTAACTGACAACTAAGGAAAATCCCAAATGCAGTATCTCAGAAAATTAGAATATTGTGAAAAGGTTCAATATTGAAGACATCTGGTGCCACACTCTAATCAGCTAATTAACTCAAAAAACACCTGCAAAGGCTTTTAAATGGTCTCTCAGTCTAGTTCTGTAGGCTACACAATCATGGGGGAGACTGCTGACTTGACAGTTGTCCAAAAGACGACCATTGACACCTTGCACAAGGAAGGCAAGACACAAAAGGTCATTGAAAAAGAGGCTGGCTGTTCACAGAGCTCTGTGTCCAAGCACATTAATAGAGAGGCGAAGGGAAGGAAAAGACATGGTAGAAAAAAAGTGTACAAGCAATAGGGACCCTGGAGAGTTCAAGCAATAGGCACCCTGGAGAGGATTGTGAAACAAAACTCATTAAAAAATGTGGGGGAGATTCACAAAGAGTGAACTGCAGTGGACTTCAAGAACCACTACGCACAGACGTATGCAAGACATGGGTTTCAGCTGTCACATTCCTTGTGTCAAGCCACTCTTGAACAACAGACAAAAGACAAAAAGGACTGGACTGCTGCTGAGTGGTCCAATGTTATGTTCTCTGATGAAAGTAAATTTTGCATTTCCTTTGGAAATCAGGGTCCCAGAGTCAGGAGGAAGAGAGGAGAGGCACACAATCCACGTTGCTTGAGGTCCAGTGTAAAGTTTCCACAGTCAGTGATGGTTTTGGGGTGCCATGTCATCTGCTGGTGCTGGTCCACTGTGTTTTCTGAGGTCCAAGGTCAACGCAGCCGTATACCAGGAAGTTTTAGAGCACTTCATGCTTCCTGCTGCTGACCAACTTTATGGAGATGCAGATTTCATTTTCCAACAGGACTTGGCACCTGCACACAGTGCCAAAGCTTCCAGTACCTGGTTTAAGGACCATGGTATCCCTGTTCTTAATTGGCCAGCAAACTAGCCTGACCTTAACCCCATAGAAAATAACAGACAGTTTGGGAAGAGTGTGATTTGATATGGGAGTGGGATGATTGTGGGTGGGCTGAAGGCCACTATCAGAGCAACCTGGGCTCTCATAACACCTGAGCAGTGCCACAGAGTGATCGACTCCATGCTCACCGCATTGGTGCAGTAATTCAGGCAAAAGGAGCCCCAACTAAATATTGAGTGCTGTACATGCTCATACTTTTCATGTTCATACTTTTCAGTTGGCCAAGATTTCTAAAAATCCTTTCTTTGTATTGGTCTTATTGGTAATATTCTAATTTTCTGAGATACTGAATTTGGGATTTTCCTTAGTTGTCAGTTATAATCATCAAAATTAAAAGAAATAAACATTTGAAATATATCAGTCTGTGTGTAATGAATGAATATAATATACAAGTTTCACTTTTTAAATGGAATTAGTGAAATAAATCAAGTTTTTGATGATATTCTAATTATATGACCAGCACCTGTAAGTGCTTAAAATGTACATAAATTGGTATTTCCATTCTATAAAATGTATCTATACATTGTGTCTAATTTGCATATTAAAGTGTATTTGGGGAAAACCAGAATGAAACAAGAAAGGGAATAACTTGGCAACATTTTCATAAGAATCTCATATTTCATAGGAAAATTGAGCCACCCACCTGTTTCTGGGGGTTTTCAGCCAAGTGCATCCAGAATTTTCATTTCGGTGCATCTCTAGTACTTTTGTGTTCTAATTTTACCATCCAACAATCTTAGACTAAAGATTTTAAGTGAAGGCTACTGTGAAGCAACATATGCAGAACATGAATGACACAGTAAACATTTCAGTTTAGCGGAGGGTAAAGGTACTGTTATTTCACCCTTTTGGTTTCAGTTGGTTGAAGTTGTGTTCCCACATCATTAGGAAGTTTGAATCACTAAATCTTGAACAACTAACTGTCAACTGTTGAATGAATGAGTCAGTGCATTCCAAACGGGATATATCACCTTCTAAAGTGCACTTCGGAGTGAAAACAATCATGGCTGCCATACTGAAGGGTCACTCCAAACCAAAGTGTTCAAAACTGGCCAAGGGCCCTTCGGAATGAAGGATCTCGAAGGGTACAACTGACGGACACTTCAGGCCCCCATGATCCTTTGCACAGGGAAGGTGTTTGGCATCTCAGAGTTTGACTTTACCGATAAATGTATGCATAGCATTTTTCTATACCACTGTAATATTTATACGCGTTAGATTTGGTACATTATTATGGTTGGTCAAAACGATATTGTACTTCAACAAAAATACTTTACAGCCACCTTTATCAGTCTATTCAAATGTTTCAAATACATAGAAACAATATACATTACAAATACATATTGCATTACATTACATACACAAACATAGATTATATTTAACGTAAAAGACGATTGGGGGTATACATGTTTAATTAAATTTAATACGAAGGTATATTTTTTATTTTATGATTTAAACACTAATTTTTTTACTCCTACACCCTTCATCCCTTCGAAGCTCTCAATCCTGAGTGAAAATCCTGGGATGAACCCTTCAGAATGGAATGCAGTCTGTCACCTCCCACTTGTTTGCCTTGAACCAGAAGACGCTCCCAAATTTGTGCAGCAAACAGTAAAACTGTTTGCACTAAAAACCAGCATTCACAACTAAGATACAATAAAATAATGAGGTAAGACACACCTATTTGCAATATCAAGCAGCAAAAGCAGCTGTTTTGTACAGCTAAAAATAGCCCTTAACTGTCACTCACATTTTTGAACATAGACTTGAAAGTGCATGATCCAAACTTAAATTTAATAATTCATGAATGAAAACATTTTGTAACATGATATTGATGTACCATTTTCATGGTAATGCAGTGTCTGATTTTAAAAATGGGTTTCAAAGGATGAATTTTGAGATTATAAGTTTTCAATTGATATGTAATTTTCTAAGAGAGAAGATTTTTAAAGTGTGAGAAAAAGGCAAAGAAGAAGACTTTTTTTTTTTTTTGACAAAGGTCAGAACTCCTGTCATGATGTAGATTTTTGAGGTGCACTCTTGTCATAATTTAATCTATTACTTTTCCTACATCATTTTTAACAAAAAACATATAGTTTCTCATGATTAGATTAGGATTTAATTGTAATGTAGTGATGTAAACTTAGCCGTCCCACAGAGGGGACGGGTGACAGTTAGGAGGTTAATGAGGAAACACTTAAAGTGCCTTTAAAACAATGTTAATAAAAGATAAAATTCAGGTACATGCCCTTACTGATGATGCATGCTTTATACAGGCAAGCAAATGAGCCCGGAATATGAAAGCAGTGTGCTAAATGGTTAAGCGTCTTCCTTATAATGGTTTTCTATGGGAAAACATTTAATATTAAAGTTTGCGCATTGTGTTTATATTCTGGGTTCATTTTCTTGCCTGTACAAAGTATGCATCATCAATAAGTGTATACTAAATTTGGTCTTTAAATATCACTGTTTTACTACATTACTAGACTACTTAATGCAAACCTCATAAAAATAACTGGTGGTCAGTGGAGGAAAGCCTTGTTTTGCCCTCCATGTGGTCGTTCCTTGTGACGCCACGTGAACACTATGAATCGACTCCTTGTGTTTTTCCAAAATGCCTGATAAGCATGCTGTTTGTCCTGGTTTCCTGAAAAATAAAAATTACGTGTTTTTTAGTAGGAGGTTTTTTTTTGGTGGAGGCGGACCACTATTGTTTAGTAGATTTTTTTGGTTTTTTGTGTATAGAGTTTTGAGGAGAAGAATTTATCTGAAACAGAAATATTTGCAACATTATAAATGTCTTTGTCATAATATTTGATCAATTTAAAGCATCCTTGATAAAGTATTCATTTCACTGGGGGCAGCTGTGGCCTAATGGTTAGAGATTTGGACTTGTAACCAGAAGGTTGCAGGTTTGAGTGCTGGCAGCAGTTGTAGGAGGGAGGGAGTGAATGAACAGTGCTCTCTTCCACCCTCAATACTCATGGCTGAAGTGCCCTTGAGCAAGGCACTGAACCCCCAGTTGTTACCCGGGCGCTGGATATAGCTGCCCACTGCTCCGGTTGTGTGTTCACGGTGTGTTCACTTCTCACTGCTGTGTGTGTGCATTTGGATGGGTTAAATGCAGAGCACCAATTTCGAGTATGGGTTACCATACTTGACAAATGTCACGACTTTCACTTTTCTATCTTTTTTTTCACCCCAACCCAATTTTTGTTTAATTATATATATATATATATATGTGTATATATATATATATGTATATATATGTATATATATGTATATATATATATGTATATATATATGTATATATATGTATATATATATATATGTATATATATGTATATATATATATATACACACTGAATGGTGCAGCGTATAATTTTACAAAAACTTTTTATTTCAGAAAAATACTGATCTTTGGATCTTTTTATTCATCAAAAATTCCTGAAAAAAAATTTACTCTGTTTTAAATACTGATGATGATGATGATAATAATAATCAGAAATGTTTCTTGAGCAGCAAATCAGAATATTAGATGATTTCTGAAGGATCGTGTGACACTGAAGACTGGAGTAATGATGCTGAAAATTCAGCTTTGATCTCAGGAATACATTACATTTTAAAATATATTAAAATAGAAAGCAGTTTTTTTTTATTTGTATAGTATTAATATTTATTTATGTTTTTGCTTTAGTTGTGATTGGGTTAATGTAGGTTTGGTGTTGGTGAGCAGAAGAGAATTCTATAAACATTAAAAATCTTACTGTTCAAAAATGTTTGAACTGGTAACTTAGTGTAGATATATCATTGCATCTAGTTGTTTTGGATAAGAATAAAACGTCAGGTCCAGACAATATTGTCTCTTTTTTTAAATATAAATCTAGATTTATTTGCATTGGCACATGGAAACCTCTACGAACACACTTGACTTGGCCAAAAAAATCGTGGGGGATGAATTTACATTTTATTAAAAATAGTTTTCCTATTCTACACTCATGGCGCGCGCACGTATTAGGAAATGTTAGATGCCTGCCTCCACTGCGAGTCTCTATCAAGCACTAAACAGATTCAACTACTCTCTTCTTCTTCTTCTCCTCCTGCCTTGCTCTTTGACCCTCATCACTCACCGCAGAGCAAGCCTGTCCTTGATAATGCTGCTGTGAAAACATGGGAAAAACCGACCAGGAAGAAGTTGGGATCAAGCCATCTTTATACAGGCGGAGCAAAGTAATTTTTTTTTTTTTTTTTTTTTTTATTCATTTTTTTTTTAGTAATTTTTTTTTTTTTTTTTTATTATTTTTTGTCTTTGGGTACGGAGCAAAATAAAATACGCTCGGTCTAAAGCGCATGGTTTACGCTGTCAATACGCCTACAGACAGGGGCGTGTCTACGTGGTGGCACCGCCCCCCCCCCCCCTCTTATTTAAGTTAAGTGCTTAAATTGTAAATATGCAATTATTTAGTTATTTTATTTAGTGCATTTGTATTTTGTTGTTTGTGTATATAGTTTTGCAATAAAAGCGTATCAACCCGGTTGAATCCATAAATAATCACTGAGGGTGCTTCTGCATCCATTAGTGAGGATGCTCTAGTCTTAATGCACATTTTCACATATTTTGTCCTGTCTACTGCTATGGTTATCACTGTGTAAATCCCTGCTACTTTGAGAGTAAATCCCGGATAAATATGCAGACGTCATTCCTGAAACTTTGCATCGTGTGTGTGGCCGAAAAACAAAGTTGTGCATTTTAAACGTATTAAAGACTAGAAAGCTTGCAAAGAGTGCTCTTTGTTTAGTGAGTGTATACACTCCCCCCAATGTTGCCCGTGTATAATAATAATAAAAAAAAAAAAGTGCGTCGGGGAAATGCCAGGCATGTCCGATTACCAGTCCAGCCCAGGCAAACCTCCAAACATGATCTCTGAAAAGCCCTTAATGAGCTCTGAACAGGACAAGCTGTGGCATGTAGATAAAATCACCAAAATATGTCCTCAGCAGGGAACAAAAGTCTATGCCTGGGTCCCAAATATAGCATATTTTATATATTCTCTCGTGCTTAAATTTTATGCAAGATTAATTCAACTTAACGCAATATACCAACTCTGTTGTAGAGATCCCGCCCCTTCTTCTAGTTCTGGGTAAAAAGACTTGCAGTTGTGTCATCACCATTAAACCAGAGCGGTTTCTAAGGTGTAGAATCCTCATCAGAAACTATGCTGTGTCGTTTTCTTTGGCTGTGGATCTTACTGCGTCGTGCAGGTCGGTACAAAGATTTGATTGGCGCTGTGTAACTTAGTATTTCTGTATGCAAGACTAAACTTGATCACTTAAATCTTTGATTTGATTCTTTGGAAATAGTGTTTGCTTTTAACATTTTCTGCGTTCTGCATCCATTTCTCTCTCAGCGGGGTGAACGTGTGTGTACTTGTCTAATCAAAGGAAAGTTTATCAGGGAACTTGGGTATAACAAGCAATTTCTCACTTTTTTCTTGTGAGTCACTCGGTATGGGTCAAAACGGACAGAAAAGGGTGAGCTCATAACAGGTGGAATCTGGAAAAATGAGCTTCCATATAAAGTCTGATTCACTTGTTTACACTGTTTTCATCGATTCTGACAAAAAGTGGACAGGCATCTTAAAAAGCGTAGAAAAGAGCTGCATTTTTGGAATCCATTATTAATGTTTTAAGGAAATAGTCGTAATGTTTCTTTTAATGATACATTTATAAATATTTCAAGTTTTATATACATTTGAACCTGTTGGAAGTATTTCGTTTTGAATATCTGCATTTGTGGATCATCTCAGATTTCAAAGTGTAAACTTATTTTTGGAAAGTCGCTATTTTGGATAAAGTTGTGAAACATTTCATCTTATCTCTCAACTGTAGGAGAAACAAAATAGGCTATGCAGCCATTTCATCAGAATCAGAATCAGAATCAGAAGAGCTTTATTACCAAGTAGCTATGTTTACACACACGAGGAATTTGACTTGAGACAGGAGCTTCCTTCCAGTGTAGAAGAAAGTACAAACGTAGAGCAGACATACATAGGAATAAGGATGTAATATAACACTAATATATAAAAAAAGAAAAACATAGGGGAAAAATGTAACTGTTTAGATAAATGTATAATGAAACCTGTATTGGTTATACCAGACATTGATGGATGTTTTGTTATTCAGAGGGCATTGTGTGTCTGACCAATGTGTCGTACACGTTTTTCTGTGCTGGGGGCTGCACAGACCCTGCTTTGTACTTAGATGGGACAGAAGGTCACTGTTTTCACTTATGCAAGAAGTGATAAAATGCAATTTCTGTTATCATTTTCTCATGAGGTTAAGTAAGTACAAAACGTTTAACTTTTGGCTTCTGAGTGAACTCTTTCACAAACCGTCTGGAAGTGGAAAGAAAAAAAGATACAAAGTGAAATTCTAACATTGCATGTAGAAGTAACTTTTGCCAAGTATGTTAGATATTTGGCTTTGAGTCAAGTGTTCAGATGCGTGGCATGTTGTTTTAATGTCCCTTTTTTTCTGCTATCACCAATCCTCCTTGAATTCATGTCTGGTAACAAAAGAAGGTCAGGCGAGTATTTGAGTCCAGACAGCTTTCTAATGTTGTTCTAATAATTTGCACTTGGTTTGATAAACTTATTGCTTTATATAAATATATATATATCTCTTCAATAGTCACAGGCAGCTGGAAAAATACACAAGTGTACTGAGTGAACAGCATTTCACATATTCCCATCCAGTTAAGAATAGGAAAGGAAATCATCTTTTAGAAATGCTATTTTTGTTTCTATTTTTTTTAATTTAGTTTTTTTAATTGTTTTGTTTAATTTTTTATATGTTTAATTTTTTGGTTTGAATATGATTTTGAATTAAATATATATGTTTGACTTAGAGAAAATTAGAGGCTACTGAGTTGAAGAAAACTGTCAGCCAAGAGACTGTGGGTGGGTGATTGGCTCCGGGATGGGATACACGTTAGTTAAAGGGATAGTCTGCCCAAAAATGATACTGTTATCATTTACTCACACTCATGTCATTCAAAAACTGTATGAGCTTTTTTTTCCCTGTGGAACACAAAAGAAGATACTTTTGAAAAGGTTTTTTTTTTGATCCATACAATGGAAATCAGTGATTTGTTTGAACCACAACTTCAGTGTGTCTTCTTTGGAGTTCTGCAAAAGAAATAAAGTCATGCAACAACATGAGTGTCTGTAAATGATGGCATAATTTTCATTTTGGATAAACTATCCCTTTAAAACATCACAAAAGCATTATGAAAGGACCAAGAATTTTCCAGAGCACCTTTAATCAAAAACCTAATTAAATGAATGCCAAACCCAGTTGGCCCTCATTATCTTCAGCAGTGGTAATTAGATCGCTTATTATAGGGCTTATAATAAAGGATGTCTTGCTGTGCAGGTGTGGCAACCATACACAAGGGAAGTCTTGAACATGCAGACAGATAAACAAGGATTCTCAGAAATTACAGTTTTCCATGAAATGACGTTTGACGTTGTGTGTACGGAACAGCAACAAAATCAGTAGTTATTGCAGGGCAAATGTGTGTGTAAATAAGTTTGTCATAAAGAGTAAATTGACTTCATTAAAATGCTTATTACATCCAGAGCTGACATACAAATCACAACATTCAATTTTTACAAGTACAGTTTCTTTTAAATGGTGAGTTAAAAATGTATGTATGTATATATAGCAGAATCAGAAAGAGGAAGTTATTGATGGGTTTTGAGTGTTTTCATTGCCTTATAAGGCTGTTACTGCTGTTGGGCATTTGGTGTGATGTTTTGAGGGTGTTGCTCACTGGCCCAAGTCTAAAGGGCCTGTGTAATATTCAGTTTCATAGAATGTGTGTATTGAACATTCTCCTTTATTGTATCCCTGTTAGATTTTCTTTGCCATTTTGTTGTTTGTCAAACATCAAGCTGATAGTGTAGAAACGTTAGATAGGTTTGTCAGTAGATAGGAATTTGGAGATTGTTTGGATGTGTTAAACACTGGCCTCCAGATAACAGTGGTTTCATACTTTCCATGTCAGGTTTGAGTAGTGGTGCAGGCATTATTCTATTGTATTTGAAGGGATTTCTAGACTAGAGTATCAAATTTTGGAAAAATACTAATACAAAAAAGACTTACAAAGGATCTAGGCCATATCTAAAGAGTGATACACCAGAATGTCCTTCAGACAGGAAAGATAACACCAGTCAAGTGGCTCATTGAAGACAATAGTATTAAAGGGGGTGTAAAAAATCCCATACACTTCGTAGAAGGGGCTTTACGCATCTACATGCTTAAAAATAAATGTTTTATTTTTTTTTTGAAACCTTCTTAATTGCACAAAAGGTTCTTTATAGTGGAAAGGGTTCTTTACTAACTCCCTAGGAACTAAAAAATGCATGTACATGGGATTTTTTTTTTTTTTTTTTGGAAAAGGCTATATGTATGAAACCAGAAGGAGGGAGATTGGAACCAGGCCAACTCAAACATAGTTGTGGCTCGTTTTGCACAGGTAAGCACTACTATTTCCTCACAGCTGTGATAAGGTCTGGTGCACTTACTGGAAGTGCTTTGAATGGAGTCCTTTTTCTGGTAGTTTTTTCTGGTTGGAAAAAAGACACGTGACATACAGTATGGTGACCCATACTCAGAATTGGTGCTCTGCATTTAACCCATCCAAAGTGCACACACACAGCAGTGAACACACACACTGTGAACACACACCCGGAGCAGTGGGCAGCCATTTATGCTGCGGCGCCCGGGGAGCAGTTCTTGTTCAAGGGCACCTCAGTCGTGGTATTTCCGGCCTGAGACTCTAACCCACAACCTTAGGGATATGTGCTTGGAAAATTGCGTATGCATTTTCTATTCCCAATTTGTACGTACACAACATTTATAAATGAGACCCCTGGACTGGTAACAATTGTGCATTCCTGAAGTTTGTTTAAACTATAGACTGTATAAAAACATGGACGTAGTGTGCGTGAAGTCACCCGTAGGTTTCTGAAGAGCGTTTTTGAAGCTCAAAGTGGGCGGAGCCGGCCATCACCATCTTAGCAGGGAATCACCACGCGTCACTCCCGGATGATTGAAAATGGGTAAAGAGGCGGGAGCTGGTTGCTAAAACCACGCCCACCTAGCTCGACAGTTGTGACAGCAGTGGCAATCCCAGCAAGTGGCCACGCCCTTAATTATGCAGAAATTTAAGGCTTAACATAATTTAAATGGATGAGTTATAAAAAAATAAAAAAATCACCTCCCTCACAGTTGTCATGAAGGGCAAAATTAGCTATATAGACCAAAACCACTTTTTGTACTAGGCTGTAAACATTTTTTTTTTCTGCTATAAAGTTGGGCATTTTAACATGGAGAGTCTATGGGACTGACTCTCTTTTGGATCCAGCCTCTAGCAGCTAGTCAACCGGAAGGTTGCCACTTGGTTTAAACTAGATTGTTGAACCTGAAATCACAAGCAGGGGGACAGTCCCAGTAGACTTTGTTTCCTGCCCAGAGCCCCCTGAGATGTGATAAAAATGAAAAAAAGGTTGGTTACATAAGAGGATAAACATACAATATGTACAAACATGTACAAACATTTACAATACTTGTTTTTTATTCTGTCACAAACACATAATTTTTTTTTTTATCACAAATAACAGACAAACATAGACAAATAAGCCATGTCTGATTGAAAGATACTCCAGAATAGGGATGTACTATGACAGTTCTGGCTGCTAAGTAGTTATGTAGGAGATAAAGTACATCCAGTTTGTTTTGATCACAGAATAAACCCCAACAGGGTGGTCTTGTCTCATTTTGCAATAACAACCGGCTAGATGTACATTATCTCATTTATTACATAGCTATATATACATATATATGTAAAGTATACTTAACCCTCTGGTGCTCTTCGTCATTTTTGACCGAAAGATTTAGCGTTTTGTTTTTTTATAATTTTTTTTTTACTTAATCAGGCATTTACTTACGAATTTCCGTTTGGTAATGCGCCCAAACATAATTTTACTGAAAGCAATTTTTTTTGAGATATCAACCTCAGATTTGGAACACAACTCCTTTAGATTTATGTCTTTGATTTTACCAAAGTTTCAAGAGTAAAATATGTTTAGGAAAATATATTTCAAATAAAATTTAAATTAATATTTTTGTGCTTTTTCATAAATAAACTATTTTTTTTTTCACTTTTATTTTTTCACTTTAGCAATAATCTGCTTCTTTAGTACACTAAAATCTCCTGATTTATATGCTAGCAAGTGACTTTTAGCCAGGATGATTGATCAAGTTCAAACAACAGTCTGTGTGGCTAAAACAATAGCGTCTCTATAGTGATAATCGCCTATGAAGAAACCATGTCCTTCACTCTTATCAAAGTGCCAGGATTCCCATGGTAGGAAAAAGACTTGAATTTTGAATAGGCAAAAAATATTTAATATTGTATCAAATATTTTTTGCCTATTCAAAAAAAAAAAAAAAAAAAATCCTTATGCACAATGCATTCATCAACAACTACAAAAGTCATTAAAAATTTTGGGAAGCCTTATGGGCTGCATGCTGTCCTTGAAGTTGTCATTATTTTTAATGATTATTGTAGTTTACATATGTAACTGCCTTTGTGGAACCTCAGAGAGGTTTTCATGCCAACCCTTTCTTTTGTGTAATCATGTGGCAGTAACAAGCTCCAAAAGCAAAAGCCATTCAGACCATCTATCATCACAAACCCAGTAACCACATACCACATCCAGACAATGGCTCTATTGCAAATTCGTACAGGCGTACTCCCAACATATAGTTCTAGAAGCCCGTTCATATATATATATACACACACACAGTATAATTATGTGTATGTGTGTTGTGTGTGGGTGTGTGTATATATATATATATATATATATATATATATATATATATATATATATATATATATATATATTCAACAAACAGAACAAATTTCACATACATTTGACAAACAGAAATGGAATAATGAGTCCCTAAACAAAGCGGGGGTCAATATCAAATGTAGCAGTTAAAGATGAAACGGTATGAAAATTTCATATCACAATTATAGTGAACAAAATGATCATGGATATCAAAATGATGTTAAAATGTGCTGGAAATGTTCAAAAAGTAGTCATACTCAAACAACAGTTAAATTTAGCAGACCTATGCACTTTCTGTTTGCATAAACAAAATAACATTAAAAATGGTCAGATTTTAAACAAGAAAAAAATATTGGTTAAGGGACTTCTAACATGTTATCTTCTAACATGGCTATTACATGTTCAAATAAAGTTTTGATGAAAGAGTTTTATAAAATGATAAACCTCACAATTCAGCCTTTAAATCATTTTTTTAAGAAAAGGATGAGCCAAACTGCTAAATTAAAGGTATTTTATCTGCTTTATAAACAGTTCGACATAGGCTACCTTGTTATTCGAGATATTTTTTTAGAAAGCACATTAGCTTTGTTTTCCATTTACCGGTTAAGAATTACGACAAACATTTAGTCTGATTTTCACATTGGTCTGAACACAAATGGCAAACAGGCCAAAAATGTAAATGCACTAGTCATTTCCCCTTATGTATTCATAGAATTCATTTATTCATACATTCATTCGGATAATTTCTCTCAGCACATTTTTTCACATGAAACAAACCTACACTGTGCCTGCGTGAGACTGTTACTAACTTTACTCGACTCTGAGCAGTGTGTACTGCAAGTTTTTGAAATCTCAATAATCAAATACTGTTTTAATGATAATTCAAATATGAAACGGTAACACTAAACGATAGGACTTTTTTAATCATGGTTAATTATCAACCTGGTGATCGTTTCATCCCTACTGCAGTGCATCTCATCTTAATGGAATGAGAAAGATAAGGCAAGTCTTGCTGTGAGATGTTCTTTCACTCTTTTATCAAGGCACTTGCAAGTTCTAGAACACATCTGGGGGAACAGGTTACAAGGACGATTGGCTGTCTTCCTGTCTGTCTGTAAAACTGTCTAGGTTCATTGCAGTTTATCGCTCTGGCCACATTTGCAGTCCTCATGCTTCCTCGCAGCAGGATTTGTTCACACAGGTGATCAGGAACACTGTGCATTTTTCTTCTGTTGTTTTTCAGAGTCAGTAGAAAGCTCTATTTAATGTCCTAAGTTATTGGAACTGTGATATTAATTTTCCTCCATCTGTGTCCTAATTACTCTTCCACAGGTGCATGTGCAATAATTGTTTATGGTTCATCGAACAAGCACGAAAAACACTTAAAGATCTGTAAAGCTTATTTGGATTTTACAAAATTATTACAAAATTAGTACAGTGTCCCAAAAAAGAAATGTTTATTTTTTTGCTGAGTTTATGTACATGGACGTGTTGTTGAATATGCAAATTTGTGCTTCCTCCAAACAGCCTCTCAGTATAATCTTTCCCTTTCTTCAGATTCCTTTAGCGTCACAGTACCCTCAAGTCCTGTTCTTGTGGTGCGTGGAGCCACGGCACTTCTTCCCTGTGAGTTTGAACCAGACTCTGACATCTCTAATGTGGTGATCACATGGCAACGGGAGGAAAACGCTCAGGTGGTCCACAGCTTCTACTACGAGAGAGACCAGCTTGAACGACAAAGCTCTGATTACGTCAACCGGACAAAGTTAAATCACAAGGACATTGCTAAAGGAAATGCATCCCTGAGTATAGCCAGTTTTGGACTGAAGGATGCAGGAAACTACTTGTGCATAGTGAGCAACAACAAGGGAACTGACAGAAGAGTGGTGCGTTTGGTTTACGCGGGTACGCCAGTGGTATTTTAGAATAGTACAACTGAGATACTATTGTAGTTTTTTTATATTTTATATTTTTATATGTTTGTTTCATTTTAATTATAGTTTGAGTTTTCATTTTTTTAAATGTCTGTATTTTTATCATTTTTATTTCAGTTGTAGTTATTCTAGTACATTGTTAGACTAAATAAAAAAGAGAAATGTTGCTTTTTTAAATTTCTTTTTCTTTTTTTTTTTTTTTAGTTTTAACTTTAGTAATAAACCTGCCAAAAATTAATCAAAAGTTGAGTTACTTATACTCTGTACAAATGCATATACCAAGTCATATGGATTAATATTCTGTTGTTTACTTTTGACTTCTAATAGTTTGATGTGAGAGATGATCTGGTAAATCATTGTGTGTGTTTTATGTCTTCAGCCTTCTATTCCGAGCCGATGTTAAGCGTCCTTCTCAAATCCACCGGTGTGACTGTCCAGTATGAGTTGGAGGGCTACCCGAGGCCAGAGGTAATGTGGCTGGGGTCAGGAGGTCAGAATCTCACTGACCATCTGGAGATTTCGCCTGCATCAGACGGAGGACTGTTCTACGTAAAAAGCAGCTACATAACCCAGAGTCCAGCGTTCAGTGTCACATTTACTCTAAAAAACCCTGCTCTGCATCAGAAGCTACAGAGGCATGTTAACATCAGCTATGGTAAGCACTGCTTTCTGGGATAAGAATGTATTTGATTGTATTTCATCAATGATTTAATTAGATTTCATTGTGTTCACTTGTTTACCCAACTGCTGTTACAATCATTAAATTACTACAAGCACGAATAAATGGAGATCTCTCCTTCACGCTCCTCCACTGTTTACCGCCTGTGACTGTCACAAGATCAGTTTGTCTCACTGACATATTTTGAGCAGTTGATGTGTGATCTCTTTGTAGTACTCGTGGCCAGTAATGCTGAAGTTAAGTAGTTTTGCTTTTCTGTAGTTTTTCAATGGCTTTTATTCACACTGACGGCCTTACCTGAGCAGTTGAAGGCTGTGCATTTATTGCATGGACGGAGCAAAAATTAAAGTGTCTAAAGCTTATGCATAGTTCCACTGAATGATAAATGTGTTTTTAATGAACCGAATGTACGAAGGAAACTGAAACTAAAATAACCACAGCATTAACAACAACCTTTAAATAAGAGCGCAAGCTTTATCTATAATCAGATGCATGAAAGTAGCGTTGGTTGCTATAGCAAACAGAAATCGGGCACGTTTTCTTTCAGGAACATCATTCACCGATGGAGAGGAAAAGTTAAATACTATAGCATTCTATTTTATGAAAATTAGATGAAGAAGTTTTCACACTGAATGAGAAGTGATCTCGCCCTCAAAGAACTTAAAGCAACTGTGCCAACATGTTTTAAGTCCACATCCATTGTGCCAATACCGAAACACTCCTCCCCGATGTGCTTAAATGACTACCAGCACTTCATTATGAAGTGCCTCGAGACACATATGTATGGATGTTGTTTGTTGACTTCAGCTCAGCATTTAATACCATCATTCCCTCCAAGCTGACCACAAAACTTGGAGACCTGGACTTTAACACCTCCCTCTGCAACTGGATCATGGACTTTCTGACCAACAGGCCTCAGCATGTTAGGTCAGGCCACACCTGCTCCACCACCATCACACTCAACACCGGCGTACCACAGGGCTGTGTGCTGATCCCATTCCTTTACTCCCTTTACAACCACGACTGCAAGCCTGTGCATGGATCAAACTCCATCATTAAGTTTGCAAAAGACACCACGCTGATTGGCCTCATCAGAGACAACGATGAGACTGCCTACAGGGAAGAGCATTCTTAAGGACTCCTCGTACCCTGACCACAGACTGTTTAACCTCCTGCCCTCTGGAAGGCACTTCAGGAGCCTCCGGACAAGGACCAGCAGATTCAGGAACAGCTTTTTCCCCACAGCTGTCTCCTTAATGAACTCTGCCCACTGACACCCCCCAACGCCCCACCCCAAAACCACACACACAGACTCCTCACCCCTCCTCTTCACTACATCTGATTTATTTATTTATTTACAAACAAGCAAAAAGCAGTAAACTTGTTATTACTTGCACTACTGTCTGTTTATCCAGAATACTGAGTTATCCATTTTCACACTGAAATATTTTCTATGCACTTTACTGTCCATTTCACCAGTGTAAATGATGTTCATAGTTTCTGCCTATAGTGTACATACACTTTTACATAATCCATCTGTATAGTACAGGTCCTTCTCAAAAAGTTCATTATTTTCCATAATGTAATGATAAAAATTAAACTTTCATATATTTTAGATTCATTGCACACCAACTGAAATATTTCAGGTCTTTTATTGTTTTAATACTGATGATTTTGGCATACAGCTCATGAAAACCCTCAAAAAATTTGCATATTTCATTCGACCAGTAAAAGAAAAGTGTTTTTAATACAAAAAAAAAGTCAACCTTCAAATAATTATGTTCAGTTATGCACTCAATACTTGGTCGGGAATCCTTTTGCAGAAATGACTGCTTCAATGCGGCGTGGCATGGAGGCAATCAGCCTGTGGCACTGCTGAGGTGTTATGGAGGCCCAGGATGCTTCGATAGCGGCCTTAAGCTCATCCAGAGTGTTGGGTCTTGCGTCTCTCAACTTTCTCTTCACAATATCCCACAGATTCTCTATGGGGTTCAGGTCAGGAGAGTTGGCAGGCCAATTGAGCACAGTAATACCATGGTCAGTAAACCATTTACCAGTGGTTTTGGCACTGTGAGCAGGTGCCAGGTCGTGCTGAAAAACGAAATCTTCATCTCCATAAAGCTTTTCAGCAGATGGAAGCATGAAGTGCTCCAAAATCTCCTGATAGCTAGCTGCATTGACCCTGCCCTTGATAAAACACAGTGGACCAACACCAGCAGCTGACATGGCACCCCAGACCATCACTGACTGTGGGTACTTGACACTGGACTTCAGGCATTTGGCATTTCCTTCTCCCCAGTCTTCCTCCAGACTCTGGCACCTTGATTTCCGAATGACATGCAAAATTTGCTTTCATCCGAAAAAAGTACTTTGGACCACTGAGCAACAGTCCAGTGCTGCTTCTCTGTAGCCCAGGTCAGGCGCTTCTGCCGCTGTTTCTGGTTCAAACAGCACACGCCTGTGCATGGTGGCTCTGGATGTTTCTACTCCAGATTCAGTCCACTGCTTCCGCAGGTCCCCCAAGGTCTGGAATAGGTCCTTCTCCACAATCTTCCTCAGGGTCCGGTCACCTCTTCTCGTTGTGCAGCGTTTTTTGCCACACTTTTTTCCTTCCCACAGACTTCCCACTGAGGTGCCTTGATACAGCACTCTGGGAACAGCCTATTCGTTCAGAAATTTCTTTCTGTGTCTTACCCTCTCGCTTGAGGGTGTCAATGATGGCCTTCTGGACAGCAGTCAGGTCGGTAGTCTTACCCATGATTGCGGTTTTGAGTAATGAACCAGGCTGGGAGTTTTTAAAAGCCTCAGGAATCTTTTGCAGGTGTTTAGAGTTAATTAGTTGATTCAGATGATTAGGGTTAATAGCTCGTTTAGAGAACCTTTTCATGATATGCTAATTTTTTGAGATAGGAATTTTGGGTTTTCATGAGCTGTATGCCAAAATCATCAGTATTAAAACAATAAAAGACCTGAAATATTTCAGTTGGTGTGCAATGAATCTAAAATATATGAAAGTTCAATTTTTATCATTACATTATGGAAAATAATGAACTTTTTCACAATATGCTAATTTTTTGAGAAGGACCTGTATGTTCATAGTACACCTATCTGTATATCATGCTGATAGTATTTAAAAATCTGTAATTATGTCCATAATACTGCCTTATCTGTATATTTATTGTACATTTGTAACATATTGTAGACCTTGTATATTCTGTACTTACTGCTTATTGCACTTCTGGTTAGATCCTAACTGCATTTCTTTGCCTTGTACCTTACATGTGCAATGACAATAAAGTTTAATCTAATCTAATCTTAAAGGGATACTCCACCCCAAAATGAACATTTTGTCATTAATCACTACCCCATGCGGTTCCAAACCCATAAAAGCTTTGTTCATCTTCGGAAAACAATTTAAGATATTTTTGGATGAAAATCGGGAGGCCTGTGACTGTCCCATAGACTGCCAAGTAAATAACTGTCAAGTAATACTAATAATATACTAATAATAACAGTGTCAAGGTCCATAAAAGGTATGAAAGTCGTCGTCAGAATACTCCATCAGACATGCAATCTATAGAGTATGTATGTTTTGCAAGGTTCCCCTTTCTGTTAAACATATTTTATTGAACTGTCCAGCTTTTCATGTACAGAGAAAACTCTTTTATGAAGTGAACTCGCTTAAAGAGTTTAGTAAAATTTTGCCAGGAATAGTTTTTGAATTTTTATCACGTTCATGTAAAAAATCTTGTGTGATGTAACTTGTGTTTGTTTGTTTGCTTGTTTTTATTGTATCTGTTATACTTGTATTTTTTAAATTGTTTTTACTATGAAAATTGGCTTTTTTTGCTGACATGGCATTAAATAAATATATACTATACTATACCATGAGCATATAGAAAAAAAAAACATGAAACACAGTTTTATTGGGGATTGCAGCTGGCAGGCAGCAGCAATTATTAGTGCAAACAAAATGAAGGGCATTTTCCATCCTTTTCAATGAGCTACTGTCATCGATGACAGAGTACCTAATTCAAAGTGTTAATCTATTGTCATAAGGTGCTGCAGAAAGCTGTGTGTGTTGTTGTTTTTTTTTCTCTAACCTATGGTTCTCTAACCATAAAGGCTGCTGTGAAATTTGCCCCGTGACTAAGCATTTAAAGTGCCCCTATTATGCCATTTTTATGATTCATGATATTGTTTTGGAAGTCTCAAACAGTAGGATTACATGCATGCAAGGTCAAAAAACGCTTTTGTTTTCTCAAAATATGCATTAAATATCACCTCATTTTCCAGCGATTCTCAAATGATTTGTTCGAAGCAGTTCAAAGATTCAGTCTCTCAAACTCTCTCAGGACTCTAGCCGCTGCATTTTGGACTACCTGTAGCTTGTTTATTGAAGATGAACCACCTAGCAGTGCATTACAATAGTCCAGTCTAGAGGTCATGAATGCATGAACTAGCTTTTCTGCATCAGAAACAGCTAACATGTTTCGTAGCTTGGCAATGTTTCTAAGATGGAAGAATGCTGTTTTTGTAACATGGGAAATATGATTTGTAAAAGACAAGTTGCTGTCTAATATAACACCCAGATTTTTGACTGTAGAGGAAGTAACAGTTCAACCTTCTAGTTGCAAATTGTAATCCAAGAGATTCTGTGTACTGTTTTTTGGTCCAATAAATAATATCTCTGTCTTATCCAAATTTAAGAGGAGAAAATTATTGCTCATCCAATCTTTAAATTTTTTAACACACTCTGTTAGCTTAGATAACTTAAAAGTTTCATTTGGTTTTAACCAGTATCATCAGCATAACAGTGGAAACTAATCCCGTATTTTCGAATAATATTACCGAGGGGCAACATATATACTGAAAATAGCAGAGGACCTAGGAAAGATCCTTGTGGCACTCCATACTTTATTGGTGATAATTGGAATGACTCTCCATTTAAATAAACAAAGTGGTAGCGATCGGACAGGTAAGATCTAAACCATCTTAAAGGCTGCCCTTGAATACCTGTATAGTTTTGCAATCTATAAGTATGTCATTATCCAAGGATGTCGAATGCAACACTAAGATCAAGTAAATCTAGCAATGAAATGTAGCCTTGGTCTGACGCAAGAAGCAAGCTCTTTTGTAATTTTAACAAGTGCAGTTTCTGTGCTGTACAGGATCTAATAAGCACGTTGTTGGTTTAGATGCAGTGATAAGCAGTGATTATTTAGCTCTTCCTGTCCTGTAGTTGTAAAGAAGTGCAGTTTATCTTTGGGCGCGATGAATGAAGCAGAAGTAATAGACGCTGTAGGATCTACATTTGTTACTGTATGTCTGATGTTATCTATTTTATCAGTGAAGAAATTCATAAAGTCATTACTATTAAACTGTGAGGGAATATTTAGATCGGGTGGCCTCTGGTTATTTGTTAATCTAGCCACTGTGCTAAATTAAAACCTTAAAAGACTGTTTTGGTTATTTATTATAAGTTTGCGGATACGCTCGAGCCTGTCTATAGCTGGAAACGATACGCCTATTTCAATAGTTCTGTATTTTGAACACTCTATAGAAAATATAAACATCTATTATTTACCATACTTACTTTTTTTAATTCAGTGGAGCAGCTGGTCCAGATAAACAGGATACTGATCCATCTTTCAACAGCAAGCATTTTGTGAATCCTGTGTTGAACTTTTCCATTGGTTAGAGAAATCAGTCGTCAGTAGAATGATGTGTTTGTTTTGGTGGGGTCAAGTTGTTCACGGCCAGCCAACATAGAACATAGGCTTGCATTACGCAAATGTGTTACCCCATGAAGTATAGCCGTTGAGAAAGTGGGATTCGATTTACTAATGACTCGTTTCAGCTGTTCAGTCAGTTCTTTATTTTGGGAGACAATAACTTTATTTATCATGCACTTTCAGCTTTACAACTTTGCAGGTAGTTTACATTCACATACAGCTACATTACAGACTGCATGAAAGGCAATATTGGAAATGGCATAATAGGGGTACTTTAAATAATTTAGGGAAAGCATTTAAATAATCCTGAATCGAATCATTAATCGAATCGAATCAAATTTAATTGTGAATCAAATCGAATTGTTCTGAATTTGCAAAAATCGTTCTTGAATCGAATCGAAAACCTATAAATCGTGAATCGATGATTTGACGCACGACAGAACCTTAAAGATCTTATTAATCTTATTAAGCATTACACAAAAAATTTGAAGATCTTATCAATCTTATTGAGCAATACACACAAAAAAAGTGAAGATCTTATCAAGCAGTACACAAAAAATTGAAAGATCGTATCAAACAATATAAAAAAAACGTAAAACTTTGATCGAACTTATCTAGCTGTACAGAGAAAAACATAAAGATCTTATTCTTATCAAGCATTATGCAACCCCCCCCCCCCCCCCCCCCCAAAAAAAAAAAAAAACCGTAAATATCTTATCGATCTTGCAAGCAGAAAAATGTAAATAAACATCTTAATGATCTCATAAAGCAGTTCGCAAATAAACAGAAAGCACAGTGGGTCGACCAGTGGCAGACATGGCATTATTTTGGAAAGAGTGAATTAAGCTGTCAGCTCATGATATGAGGTTGTAGAAAAAAGCATTTTAACACCAAAACCTTAATTTCATTACAGATAACAATCTGATTGAAAAACGTACATGAAATTCGTATTTCAAATTTGAAGACACCTAGAATTCGAAAGTACTCTGAATTTAAGTGCTTTGTTTGTCCCGTTGTGCTTTAAAGGGGACATAACACACACACAGTTTCTGCTAATCTCATGTTAATCTCGAGGCTATAGAGTGATATTGCATCATTCATATCACCTAAAATTCTTTAGTTTTATCAGATTTATAAAAGACAGATACAGCTTTACGCTTCTCTCTGAAAACAGCCGAGGCATGCCGTTGTGTGACATGAATAAAACAGAAACAAAAACTTTGACTTAAATTTTAATTTGTTTATAAAACATTTGTTGCCCGGGAGAAACAAACTGCATCCATTGTTCCCCTAACGCTGGGTCCTTTGGGAAGCTTAACAAATAAGGACATCATTCTGTCACGACCAAAACCCCACTTCTTTGGTGACTGTTGATTTTGTGGTCTAAAAACAAAATGACAAATCCTTCTCGAATGCAGCTCTGACAATGACTCCAGTAACCCTATGAAGCACATTGATATGCTGCTCCTGCTCTCATTCTGTTTGCTGTGTGCACACACTCTTCCTGGAAAAGTCCCCATATAAGGAATTCCACCCTTTATGGGCCATACTCGAAAAAAACTTTCCTGAAACTTATATCAACCCTGAAGGAGTGTATTTGGCACAGAATTACTCCATCATGCGTCCAACTCGTGTTTTGAAACTTTGGCCATGTTTAGCATCAGAATCCAACTTTTTAACAGTCTAAGTAAGTCAGAGTAGCATTAGACCTCCTCTTTAATGACAGCAACACTCAGGTCTGGATTGGAATAATCCGTAGCAAACAGTGCCTGTCTGTGGGTGGAGATCTCATTATCTTTTAGTAGGCTACTCTGTCTGCACCAATCCCACAGATGGAGTCATATTGGACTAAGGTGTGTTGATGTGGTGACGAAGTACAAAGCTCATTGGTTTTGGCCACGGCTTGCTGAAACTGGGGGATTTGCTGGTATCAGGCTGCATTTCAAGAGTGCAGATTTATTTGCTGCTTATTTTTCTCCTCTGTGCTGAATTTAGTTCTTGCATTATGGCTTGACCCCTTTTCTATTTCAGAACTTCTTTGGATTTTATAGTTTGTTTTCCCTTTTATTGCAACAAAAGCTAAAGTGAAAAGTTAACACAAGTCTCAAAATATCTACGTTCATGAGAAGCACTTGAGCTGAGATCAACCAGCCCTGATGCTTATGTTCTCTGGCACGTTCTGAGATGCTTCTTGAAGCAAGAAAATCACATTGACATTTAATCAATGTCAGTCATTTACTTGTCATGTATTTGGTTTGTAACCTCAAACAACCAGTGCATTGAATCTCAGTGTTTGTTGTGTGAGTTCTTGAGAGCAGAATCAATCCTTCATTGTCTGATAGCTACCAGGTTCGTTGATGTTTCACATTACATTATTTTTTTCTCTGGGAAAATTTTGAATAAGCATCAACCTAGTTCCCAAACTGGAAATTATTTAAAAAATAAAAGCCACTTTTTTTGTGAAAGGTGACACTGCAAGACTACAACACAAAAGCCCGTTTGTCAGTCTTGAACAAATGAGAATCAGGAGTTGGAGCACTGCAGCTGATTCACTGTTGTACACACTTTTAGACCGACAACGTCAGCTTTGTTTCTTTTTCCTGATTTATTTATGTTTCGCGGAATCTGTCAGCAAAAATGTTTTGACATTATTTTTGATCATTTCCTTCCTTCCTTTCTTCCATTGAAAGTGTTTTATGATGCAAAACTTTCTGAAATGTTCAATTGCTCATTAATGTATTTGAGACATTTCGATGTAGATTCATAATCTGTGATCATAATAGAAAATGAACTGGGATATGATGTATATAATTGTTCAGCAAGGATGCATTAAATTGATCAAAATGACAGTAAAAACATTTAAAATGTTAGAAAAGATTTGTTTAAAATATTATATTGTTCTTTTGAACATACTATTCATGAAAGAATCCTGGAAAAATGGATTCCACAAAAATATTAAGTAGCCCAACTGTTTACAACATTGAAAATAATCAGAAATGTTTCTTGAGCAGCATATCAGATTGATTTCTGAAGGAGCATGTGACACTGAAGACTGGAGAAATGATGCTGAAAATTCAGCTTTGCATCACAGAAATAAATTACATTTTAAAATAGATTAAAATAGAAAAGTTATTTCGAGTTGTAATAATATTTCACAATATTACATTTGAACAGTGGTGTATGAAAGTATAAAATTAGACATAAAATGCTATTTAAAGTCAATTTAAAATTTGATTCATCAGTTCACATTATTCAAAAGAAAGAAATAATTTGTCATTGAGAATACTGAACACAATTGAATATCCTGTTTAAATGTCATTACAGAAGACGTATGGAGTCACCTGTCAGTAACATGTTCCTCTTGTCTGTCTTTAATTTTAGATGGGAACATGAGCTCCAGATCTTCAGTTGTGGTTCTGTCTGTATTCTGTGTTTTCCTCCTGTGCTCGACGGGTCTGCTGTTATGGTTATACTGTCATGAAAGGCGCAAATGTCCTCCCGTCCATAATGGATACACATGAATGGCTGGAAAGTAACTACTACTGCTCTTCAGATAGTGCCTTCAATATTATTGTTACGTTTTTATTCTCATATTTAAATGAATACTGCTGCTCTACTAGACTTTTTGCAATGCTGATTTGGGACAGAAACACAAGAAATAATTAAAAAGTAGATTTTTTTTGTAGCAATTACGTTGTGTTAGTTTCACTTAGCTGTCCTAAATTCATCAAATTCACTATAGCGACTATCTTGAGATGTTTAGTGAAACCAAAAAAAAAGAAAAAAAAAAATTTCAGGTTTTTTAGAGCATTCATAAAAATGTAAGAGTGAGAATGCTATACTATAATGAAATTAGAATGGTTTACAGAAATCATAATTTGCAAAATTCATGGCTTCTTTTGAATGTCAGTTTATGGAAAACAATGTTATTAGAAACATAAAGTGATGACATCTAACAGCATGACATCTAATAGCATGATCATGCTAACCAGCATAACAACACTAGCATGAATTTAAGGAAGTACTATCAATCTTTATTCTGTTTGCGAACACAGAAATGATACACTTCAGCTTTAAAAATGATAGTTCTATGAAGAGTGATATATTTTAAAACATTGACTATACAAATGTTTTTTTTTTTCATGAAATATGCATATCACTGAAAGAATATTGAAAACAAAATGCTCATTGTATGCCTGCTGATATTGAAGATTTTTACTATGCACAGACTTGCTGGAGTTTACTTTCATTGTAGCAGTAATATTAACAAGATGTATTTTACTTTAGTATAAAAAATTAGTTTGACAAAGTTTGTTTCATGTTTTTTTATATTATTTTTTAAGGCATTTTAAATGATCTTAAAAAAACTAGAATTTAGACCAAAACCAAATTAAACCAATCAATAAATTACAAAATGATATTAAATTAGTTTGAATTTAGTAAATGATCTTATTAAAACTATAATTTAGTTCAAAACCAAATTAAACCAATCAATAAATTACAAAATGACAAATTATTAATATCAATCCAAATTAAACAAAACATCTGTACAGTTTACAGAAACGACACCTCTCACATGTCCATTCCAACTAGAAGGTACAATCTTTTAAAATTATGTAAATTAACATGAGGTATTAAATTATATCTAATGTACTTTTGTTTTTTAAATATCGATGATGACAAAGATGTCTGGTTTTTCTGTGTCATGTACTTGCATAGCAGAGTAGGTGATTGCTTTCACTTCTGTTCCCTGTAAAACAGGAAAATAAAAGCATTAACATCTTTGCAGTCTGTTGTCTGTTTAAATGAAAGCGTGTGTAATTTATGCACCAAATGGAATCAGTTAACATCATGTGTAGCTAAATGAGTTCTTAATAAATCCATTATTAAGATATTTTTAACTTCAAAGTGTTACTTCCAGCTAATATATGAGTCATTTCTCCAGTGAAAAAGTCTTCTTGGATGACTTGTGGATTATTGTTATCTTTTTAATCACCCGTTTGGAATCATTCTGACGGCACCCATTCACTGCAGAGCATCCACTGATGAGCAAGTGATGGAATGCTACATTTGTCCATATCTGTTCCAAAGAAATAAACTGGCCTTCGCCTGGTATGGCCCAAGGAATGAGTGAATATTCTGTAGATGTTCATTTTTGGGTTTAAGCAGCCCGGGCCAGATATAACAACAATCTGGGTACTATTTGCACAGATACTATTTAAACTGAACTGAGCTGCATGATGACATCACTGAATTCAATGATGAACTGCCTTTAACTGTCATTTTGCATTATTGACACTGTTTTCCTAATTATTGTTGTTCAGTTGCTTTGACGCAATCTTTTTTGTTTAAAGCGCTATATAAATAAAGATGACTTGACTTGACTTGACTGGGGCAGGACTTTGTTTGCTTAAACAATGGTTGTGAATCCTATCTCTCGGATGAATATCTGATATAATAAATATCTTGGCTATCTACAAAAATAAAACCGTGCGTCATGAGTTCAATATTAAGCTGCACATTACTTTAAATGCTGTGCTGCATGGGAAAGAAATTACAGGGGAATGTGTTCCCCAGAAGAGTATTACAGTATTTTACTTTAACTCAAGGTAATATTCACAGAATAGTCATAAAGTGAAGGAAACACTTTATGCACAAGCCAATCTGAACATTTTTAACCACTTGAATGGAGAAAGGCAGAAATCTTTGAAGACTTTAAGGAATTAAATCTGGCATTAATTGCATCATAAAATTAGCTTTAATATTTTGTACTACAAACAGACACCATTCTGAGTGTTACGATTTCTCCCATTCGTTTTTATATGATTGAACCACCTCTTCCCATTGAATTGTCAATTTCTGTACTCTGATTCAATGCTGCAGAAGTAAAAACCAAACGATTGATAAACTATTCAATCATACATTGCAGCTGTGGTCAGATTTACTCTATTTACCTAGAAAAGTCTGGATCCATTGGTGAGCAAGTGATGGAATGCTAAATTTCTCTAAATCTGTTCCAATGAAAATACAATCTCATCTACATCTTGAATGTAAATTTTCTGCAAATTTTCATTTTTGGGTGAACTTTTCCTTTAAGCAGCCCAGGCCAGACATACCAGAGTTCCAATGAGTCTGGCTCAGGACTATGTGTTTGCTTAAAAAGTGGAAGTCTGTTATGTAGCGTGAACCAGACAAATTAAAGATTCGATCGGGAGCCTGGTTGAAACATGAGCCGAATTCCACAGAAAGGCAGGGTGTTGTAAATCAACTCCCAGCACCACAGTCTGATAACCAGCTCTTTCACAGAACAGCTTTCAACATTAACACCATTAGAACAATTATTGACAATTTCAATTCGAAGAAGAGATTGTCTAATTTGGGGCAAGTAGTCGAAGAGATGGACAGTTTGACCCTCACATGTATAGCCATGAGAGTAAACAAGATCGTTGGATTGACTTCCCCCCACCTAGCAGAACCAGACTGAAATTCCTATGGAGACCTGTTAACCCCTCTGGTCTTCACAGGAGATATCCTTACTCCCCAGAATGGCACAGAGAATGCTTCCAATGCATATATGCACCAAAATGAACTCAAAAAAGACTTCTAAATGGATATCAGTCCATTGCTCAACTCCATATCATACATGTAACCCCCACATTTGATTATAATGTTTCTAATCACTTATTGTGTATGTCTTTTTAAATAACTCTTGAATAGCTTAAGGGATCATATTCATGTTTAGTATGTGTGTGTTCGAATCTTCTTGCTTGAAACGTTTCTGACCATCAGTTATTTGTCAAATGTATCATATTCTTGTTATAGGAATCATGTCCAAATTATACCCTGCAAGAGCGGAAAATTCGGACCACGTGCTTGATAAGATAACATATGATTTATGAATGGGTGGGACAAACATTGCAACACACCGAGAAAAGACAATATCTAATTGGTCAAGACAACATTTGAGGTGTGGCCAAAATGCCAGTTTAAATACTCAGGACACCATCAAATTTTGCTTTTAGTTTTTAGCTTTCGTTTAGCTTTTGCTATCAGTCATGCCGGCTTTTAGCCTGCTTTTAGTCATGCTTTGTCATCACTTTTAGCGTTCTTCGAGCGCCGTTCCAGCGTTGCTTCGGCCTGCACGCCTGCTGCTACTTAGCCACGATGAGAAGCACCACCTAGTCTCGTCAAACTTTACTTCTTTTCTTTTCCGTTTGAGAGTTTCGTGTTCTGAGTTAAGTTTTGTAACGCCGTGTCTTCGAGTCTGACCTCGCGTGCCTGTCTGAAACTACAACCAGCCCACAACTCTGCATCTTCAGCCTACGCCCAACCACGGGCTTCCCAAGACGTCACTTCAACGACTACTGAACTTCCAGCCAATCAGCAACTTCGGGAAACCCCCTTTTCGGCGACAACAAAGGGAACCCCGTTAAACAGGCAACGCAAGTAACCTCCAGACTCACATCTGTACTGGTGTTATCTAATATAATTTTAACCTCATTGAGGAACTCAGTGCGAGGGTTAATTAAGTGATTAAATGGTTAAATGGTTAAATGGTTTCACGTATTGCTGTAAACTTGGGATTCCACATTTTCATTCTCTTAAACTCATTCTTCCCTAACTTTCTATCTTCCTGCAACTTGTGTGAATGTGTGAGTGCATGTGCTTATGTGTTAGATTAGTTTATATGTCTTAGATTTATCTAATAAAGCCTTATTCATATTGAAAAGAGAAGTATCTTGTGTTTTTGTGCTTACAAGTTAATGTCTTAAACTGCCGATCTTGTTACTGTGCTAATTAATAGTGTTTTTCACTATACTTTGGATATTAATACCAGCGCAGATGATTTTGATGTTAAACGGCTCATTCAGTGAATCGCTGGCCGTTTCAGTGATCAGCCGTGAAACAGTGATTCTGTTCAAATTCCCTTTAAAATCTTAAATGATTCCCTTTGAGCTAAATTGACCTGTTTCCCTTACAGTTATCACCACTGACTTGTATGCATTTTTATCACACTGCAGAATCAATGGTTTGCAGTGGGTTTTTTTGCTCCCTTTTGCCCATCTTGGACTTGTGACTTACTGTTTTGCAGCTTGTAAACAGTGCTATATGAGGAATTTCCTAATTTTAACTGTCCTATGATTAGCACTAGGTAGTTGTTGTTGGAAAGAATACCAAGCATCACATAAAAATCCCCTGTGGATTCCCATAATGTTTAATAGGGCTGGCAAAGAAATGTGCTACTGTTTAGCTAGATGTGATTCAGCAGAAAGTGAATGTGTAAAGCAAATAAAGCACAGATGGGTATATTTTACAGAGCACAGCTCATTGGTCACAGCCATAGACAGATGGGGAACATACCTGTGGATGCTTATTTAGGTTAAATTCTTCACCCCACCTACGAATAAAAAAAGACTGAATGAAACATGCGCAACAGTCAGACAACATTAAGGAATCGTACATACAGAATCATTTGAAGGCTAGAGGAAATCAAAGCCCCATCCTGAATTTCTCAAAATGCTTCTGTTGAATTAAAATGCAGATTTATTTAAAGGTATAATTCACACCAAAAATAAAAATTCTGTCATCATCAAACCTGTAAGAAATAATTTCTTCTGCTGAACTCAAAAGAAGATATTTTAAAGTATGTGGGTAACCAAACAGTTGGTTCCCAATGACTTAACATAGTAACTCTTAGAAAAGGGAGGTTTTTACTGTGATCCTATAGAAAAACCATTTTGGCTCCCCAAAAGAACCTTTTAATGAACAGTTCTTAAAAGAACCATACATTTAAATAATCTTTTTTTTTCCCAGTATAAAAGAAGCTTTAGTGGAATGGAAAGGTTCCACGAATGTTAAAGGATCTCCATGGAACCAACGATGTCAATACAGAACCTTATTTTTTAAAAATGAATGGAAAAAAAAAAATGTATATATATATATATATATATATATATATATATATATATATATATATATATATATATATATATATATATATATATATATAATATACCCCTAGAAATTCTTATGAGTAAAATATCTCTGAAGTATATTCCCATTCATATTCACAATTTTGAGCACTCCAGCGTGATTACGAACATGAAATTATCCAGCCATGGCTTCCTGTTTCACAGAAATATAAAGAGGAGGGATAACAAAGCCCAAATTCCCTTAATCATCCATCAAAATGAGAAAAAAAAAAAAAACAAAGAATATATTCCTGATGTGCACCAAAATATAACTGAGCTTCACAAATTAGTGAAGTGGCTTTAAGAAAAGAGCTGGAGCAGTGAAAATTCCCATTTCCACCATCAGGGCAATAATTAAGAATTTCCAATCAACAGAAAATGTTACAAAACTGCCTGGAAGAGGACGTGTGTCTATATCGTCCTAATGCACGGTGAGAAGGAGAGTTTGTGAGGCTAAAGACTCTCCAAGGGTCACAGCTGGAGAATTGCAGAAAATAGTTGAGTCTCGGGGCCAGAAAACCTTAACATTAAATTGACAAACAGCTCCTCCATCACCAGATGTTGTTTGGGAGGGTTTCAGGAAAAATATTCATAGCTCATCCAAAAACAATCTCCAGCATATTCTGTTATCAGACACGACTGAAACTTCAAATGGGACTGGATCTATGGTCAGATGAAACTAAAAAATGAGCTTTTTAGCAGCAAACACTCGAGATGGGTTTGGTGAACACAGGGATAAAAAGGACCCCATGTGTACAATGAAATATACTGCTGTATTTGTGATGTTTTGGGCCTATATTTCTGCTGGAGGTCCTGGACATCTTGTTTAGATACATGGCATCATGGATTCTATCAAATACCAACAGATAAAAAAAATCGATAAGTGACTGACTCTGTTAGAAATCTTATAATGGGCCACGTTTGGATCTTCCAACCGGACAATAATCCAAACTCAAACCTCAAAAACAAAACAAAAATGGGTCACTGAGAACAAAACCAAGCTTCTGCTATAGCCATTCCAGTCCACTGAACTGAACCCGATAGAAAATGAGAGGAGTGAACTGAAGAGGAGAAGCACCAACATTGAGCTGGGAATCTAAAGGGTCTGGAGTGATTCTGGGTGAAGGAATGTTCTCTGATCTCGTCAGATGTTCTCTAACCTCATCAGGCATTATAGGAGAACATTTAGAGCTGTTAAACTGGCAAATAAAGGTTTCAAAAAGTATTGAATAAAAGGGTGCTGTTAATTGTGGCCAATGTGTATTAGAGAAAAACATTTATTTCATAATGATATTTTCCCCCACTTTAAATTCTTATTATCCAATGAAAGGTTAGATTTTTGAGAATTTTTTAAATAAAAGATCAAAAGGATTAACATTGCAGATTAATTTTCACAGCCTTCTTTGATCATCTTTACCAAGGGTGCCGATATTTTTGGCCATGACTGTACTGTGGAAGTCAATGGGGACCAGAAACTTCACCAGAAGAAAGAAATTCATACAGGTTTGGAATGACATGAGGCTGAGTAAATGATCTTTTTTCATTTTTGGATGAACTATCCCTTTAACATTTCAATTAAAGGGAAGTTGTGGCATAATGGTTAGAGAGTTTGACTCCTAACCCTAAGGTTGTGGGTTCGAGTCTCGGGCCGGCAATACCACTTCACTGCAACATTTAATTTAGGCAAATATTATTTCATATTTGTTTTAATTATCAGAAGGCAGACTCTGAAATCCCCCTAATTCTAGACTGTTTACACACTACAATACGGTGTTAGCTGGAAAAGCCAGATCCTTGTCCAGAAAGTGGGGTCTCTTTGTGAGAAGAGGAAATCATGCAGTAAAAGTTTATTGATACGTTTCCATGTGGGAAACTACAGTCATAATGAAAGTCCTATGAAGCTCTTTCCTCACCCATTGCTTCCCCACCCATTGTAATTGTCGATAGATGTAAACTATACAGGTCCTTCTCAAAAAATTAGCATATTGTGATAAAAGTTCATTATTTTCCATAATGTAATGATAAAATTAAACTTTCATATATTTTAAATTCATTCATCACCAACTGAAATATTTCAGGTCTTTTTTTAATACTGATGATTTTGGCATACAGCTCATGAAAACCCAAAATTCCTATCTCAAAAAATTAGCATATTTCATCCGACTAATAAAAGAAAAGTGTTTTTAATACAAAAAATGTAAACCTTCAAATAATTATGTTCAGTTATGCACTCAATACTTGGTCGGGAATCCTTTTGCAGAAATGACTGCTTCAATGCGGCGTGGCATGGAGGCAATCAGCCTGTGGCACTGCTGAGGTGTTATGGAGGCCCAGGATGCTTCGATAGCGGCCTTAAGCTCATCCAGAGTGTTGGGTCTTGCGTCTCTCAACTTTCTCTTCACAATATCCCACAGATTCTCTATGGGGTTCAGGTCAGGAGAGTTGGCAGGCCAATTGAGCACAGTAATACCATGGTCAGTAAACCATTTACCAGTGGTTTTGGCACTGTGAGCAGGTGCCAGGTCGTGCTGAAAAACGAAATCTTCATCTCCATAAAGCTTTCCAGCAGATGAAAGCATGAAGTGCTCCAAAATCTCCTGATAGCTAGCTGCATTGACCCTGCCCTTGATAAAACACAGTGGACCAACACCAGCAGCTGACATGGCACCCCAGACCATCACTGACTGTGGGTACTTGACACTGGACTTCAGGCATTTTGGCATTTCCCTTCTCCCAAGTCTTCCTCCAGACTCTGGCACCTTGATTTCCGAATGACATGCAAAATTTGCTTTCATCCGAAAAAAGTACTTTGGACCACTGAGCAACAGTCCAGTGCTGCTTCTCTGTAGCCCAGGTCAGGCGCTTCTGCCGGTGTTTCTGGTTCAAAAGCACACGCCTGTGCACGGTGGCTCTGGATGTTTCTACTCCAGACTCAGTCCACTGCTTCCGCAGGTCCCCCAAGGTCTGGAATCGGTCCTTCTCCACAATCTTCCTCAGGGTCCGGTCACCTCTTCTCGTTGTGCAGCATTTTTTGCCACACTTTTTCCTTCCCACAGACTTCCACACTGAGGTGCCTTGATACAGCACTCTGGGAACAGCCTATTCGTTCAGAAATTTCTTTCTGTGTCTTACCCTCTCGCTTGAGGGTGTCAATGATGGCCTTCTGGACAGCAGTCAGGTCGGCAGTCTTACCCATGATTGCGGTTTTGAGTAATGAACCAGGCTGGGAGTTTTTAAAAGCCTCAGGAATCTTTTGCAGGTGTTTAGAGTTAGTTAGTTGATTCAGATGATTAGGTTAATAGCTCGTTTAGAGAACCTTTTCATGATATGCTAATTTTTTGAGATAGGAATTTTGGGTTTTCATGAGCTGTATGCCAAAATCATCAGTATTAAAACAATAAAAGACCTGAAATATTTCAGTTGGTGTGCAATGAATCTAAAATATATGAAAGTTTAATTTTATCATTACATTATGGAAAATAATGAACTTTTATCACAATATGCTAATGTTTTGAGAAGGACCTGTATTATCACCTAGCGACATATTAAAAGTTGGATATATAGTACATCCTACTTCACCTTCATACATTTAGTATACTCAAGTAAAGCAATATACACTATATGGCAAATCTTGGCTGCATGATTTTATGTATGTGTATGTATTGTATGTATGTATATAGATACACACACACACACATTATCTGCATACGTATAAACTTGCATACAGTGATTTCTACTATTTAGCAAATCTCACATGTCTGATTTATCTAGTCACAAAATATAACTATATTAATACCCAGCTGTTTATATAAAGTTGTTGCGCATGCGCACTGGCTGATCTAGCCTGAATAATAAGCTTTTTATAACGCTATTTGTGCAAAATAAACAACATTTATGACACAGATGTTATCAGATTTCTTTGGTGATTTCAAATATTAAATTTAATTGCAAGCCAATGAACACTTTTGTAGAATTTGATGTTTCCCCATTCAAAGAGATAGGAATTGCACTTGGATGCCTGAGAGGCGTTTCAAAGATGGCCTCCGAGTGACATGACTTGTCTTAAAGGGACTTTGAAAATATCAGTGTATTCTGGCAAAATTATTTTGTAATCCTCATATAAATGGCAAATATTTTATTATATTATTAGTGGGTGTATTCCAAGTTTTCGTATCATAGGAAACATATTTGAAAGATTTATTAAGACAAGATGTCAATAACGTGTGAGTCAAATGCAGTTTACAAAATTACAAAACATGACATAAAATGAGCTTAACACATCTTAACTTTTTTTTCTGTGAGAGATTCATCCTCAGATGATGAAATTTCACATATCAGAAAGATTTCCAGTAAAAATGATTTAGCCCACTTTCACTATGAATCAAATATGCGATTGATTGTTATGAATGGATTTGTGTGTTGCTGGGGAAACAGCATATCATCTGTTCGTGTGCGTAGGTTTTTCTTCATCTCTCCCTCTTTCACTTTAACTGATAACAGCTGGGATTGCCGCAGTACTAAAGCCATCCGGTGGAAGGAATTGATGGTTCCCCGCTCTCCTGGTGTCTTCGTTTTTTTTGATTCAACTATGATTTTGTTTTTTGTTTTTTGATTATTTAATTATCCCCATGCAGTTCCAAACCCGTAAAAGCTCAGTTCGAAAGTGAAAAGTGAAAGTCGTGACATTTGCCTTGTATGGTAACCAATACTCAGAATTGGTTCAGAATCTGCATTTAACCCATCCAAGTGCACACACACAGCAGTGAGAAGTGAACACACCGTGAACACACACCCGGAGCAGTGGGCAGCTATATCCAGCGCCCGGGGAGCAACTGGGGGTTCAGTGCCTTCCTCAAGGGCACTTCAGCCATGAGTATTGAGGGTGGAAGAGAGCGCTGTTCATTCACTCCCTCCCACCTACAAAAAGTGTCCCTGTCGCATCATATAACCCAGATTGCGTGTCTGATGGAGTATTCTGACGACAACTTTCATACCTTTTAAGGACCTTGACACTGCTATTTACTTGGCAGTCTATGGGACAGTCACAGGCCTCCCAGTTTTCATCCAAAATATCTTAAATTGTGTTCTGAAGATGAACGGAGCTTTTACGGGTTTGGAACGACATGGGGATTAATGACAAAATTTTCATTTTTAAATGGAGTATCCCTTTAACACTGTTGCTCCCGTTGTGTAACGTGTGTTGGCGAAAGGATCACCAACTTAGACATTTGTTGTCAATCACTGAATTAATAATCTCGTCTCAAGAAATATCTGCGTCCACACGGAACCACAAAACCTACACAAAACGATGTAGTATATATGCCAGACCAGCATGTGGTGCTGTAATTCTGCCACAGAGATAGACTAAAAACAGAGAAGAAGACTTGGACTATGCATAAGCCTGGATATTTTAGGCAATATAGAAATCCTGATGAGGATGTGTCCTGGGAAAATGGCACATTTGGTCACTTTATTACTTGTGTATGTATAATTGATAGTGGATGGTTATTGTTTTGATTATTTTGTTTTATAACCTGTCTGTAATTATCTAATAGCCCTGAACACCTTGATTAGCTGCTTCAGGTGTGTTTGATTGGGGTTGGAGCTGAAATCTGCAGGACAATAGCTCTCCAGTAGCAGGGTTGGAGATCCCTGTAATAGAGTGACCAAATGTGCCATTTTCCCAGGACACATCCTGGCCAGGATTTCTATATTGCCTAAAATATCCACGTTTAGGCTTTGTTTGTTTGTGCTGTGCAGACCAACTGTTGTAAAAGCTCTAGAGAGCAGATGGCTTCTTGTGCCTTTGAATCGGGAACAGAAAGCCAAAACCTGGATATTTTAGAAATCCTGGCCAGGACGTGTCCTGGGAAAATGGCACGTTTGGTTACCCTAGTATACAAACAAACATGGAACAATACATGTATTAATCCGTGTTCATGTTAGTTAACAAAAAAACAGTCGTTCAGTGTTTGTTCATGTTTTTGTTTCTGTTACGTGACGTAGCGGTGTCTGACTAGGGGCGAGACATGGGCTGATGACGTCATCGTTTCAGAAAATATACAGATTCGCTGTACACAAGAAAACAGCTTTTTCAAATTTATCCACTCTGGGACCCGGTTTTAAAAAATATTGGTTTCACTCTCCCAAAATGCCGGATCCATGTGGACGAAACGCCTATACGATACAAAATTTATGCATATACAGCTAAACACGTCTCTGTGTGGACTGGGCCTTATGTTTACGTTTGGTTGCTTACTTCCTGGACCTTGGTTAAGTGGAGACTGGTAGGGAGCTGGGTGCCTGTTGTTTTGTTCGTTTTCTGCTGTTTATGTTAGCAGAGAGGTAAGAACTTGTATTTAATTTGATTTCTAGGTTAGTTTGTGTGTAGTGGTAGTTTTGTTTATTGTAATTTACTTTGGCAAATTGCCCCTCCCTAAGTTAAGATGGGGAAGTCCTGGCCTAACGGTTAGATAGTCGGACTCGTAATCAAAAAAGGGATTGTAGGTGGGGGGAGTGTATGTACCAGTGCTCTCTCCACCCTCAATACCACGACTGAGGTGCCCTTGAGCAAGGCACTGAACCCCCAAATGCTCCCCGGGGGCCGCATCATAAATGGCTGCCCACTGCTCCAGATGTGTGTTCACAGTGTGGTATGCTCACTGCTGTGTGTGTGCACTTTGGAACTCGCTGTTTGTAACAGATGAAAATTTTTTCCTAGCATTCCCTTCCAGCTATGAAAACACCTGAACAACATCCAAGAAGTTCATTTGGGTTCAGACACAGAAGGCTAGTTTTCTCTGGTTTGGCTGAGCTTCTTGTGGGAGTTCTATGGGCGTGCAATGAAAGACTTTTTTTGTCTAGACTTTTAGAGTCAGAACTCACCCTATCGAGCGGATTCTGAAGCGCACTCGGTCAATATGCAACACCTTCACTTCCTGCAAAACAAAAGACCAGGCTGTTGGGAAATGGAAAAACTGAAAATCACAGAAAATCTAATGCCAATATGTGCACATTACCCTGGGAATGAAGAAGATATCAGCGCTGAATTTAAAGAGCCAGTCATCTAAGAAATGAAAAAGGAGTGACTCCATATCATCACCTGAAACATCAAGATAAGGGTCATCATCTGGCTTGACCAGCGGTTTTCAGTTTTATTTCCTTTTTGTGCCTTTGAAAGCACCTTTAATGCCCTCACTGTAATCTAATATATCACCACTCCTGCACAACGTTTTGTGAAATAATGAAAAAAAAAAATGACATTTATTTAGTTACTTCTGACAAGAAGTTTCCTTTGTATAACAAACTCAAAATACGATATCAGTTTTTATGGTTGTTGTAGTATTTTTTTTTTTTTTTTGTGTGTGTGTGCTTTTTAATTTAAATACTATTAATAGAACTATTTTTAAATCATTTAAAACTTATTGAGGCACCTCTGGAAGTTTGCCTGGGTGAAAAACATTGGTCTAAATTGAATTGCAAAGTAGCAATTCCCAAACAAGCAATTAATGTTGGAGTCAATAATATTACCAGTAAAGTTAATGTAAAAAAAATAAATAAATAAAACTCTTAATGTTATGTTTACTGTTGAATAGCAAAAACAGTTATTTCTGTTTCCAATGTCGTGCTGAATAAAAGACAAACAGAATAATTAAGCTCTATAAATGTGTTTTTTATAATTCTTGCAACATATTTTGGTCATATGAAGTCATGTAATAGCTTTAAATGACAGTTTAAGTTTCTGCCACACCCAAGCAAATCATACTTCTTTGCAGCAACATGAAGATGCGTAACTGATGTAATTATATTCTTTCTAGACTGTATAGACAACTTGCAACCTTTAAAATTAGGTCGGACCTCAAAGCTATTAAGATGTAAGATGTGTGATGGTGTTTAGAATTGATAACTGAATTTAAATACAGGTCTAAAGAACTAAAAATGATCATCCCATGTGTATGAAACATGACTCACTCACAAAATTGCAATGACAATGGCCTCTCATGTATTTTTTTTTTTTTTTTTTTTTGACCAAAGTAATATTTCAACCAAAGACTTGTTATTTTCTGTAATGGTAAGTAAACCACTGTTAAAAGACACATTGTGTTTTATATTTGGAAAGCTGCTTCAGAGCATGCTCTTGTGTTGCCATGTCTTTTCATCATAAGCTTCTTTGGGCTTGTTGATTGGTAACGGCTCATAAAGCAATCAGGTTTATGTATTTATTAATGTGGGCAGGTATTTTGGTATTATTTGATATTTTGATCAAAATATAGCATTTGGATTTATTTTGTTTTATTATTGGCCTGTTTAGTTTTTTTTTTTTTTTTTTTTTAGCAAGATCTAGCAACACAAATAAGTGAAAGCTTATATTCCTGTGATTTTTCTTGATACTTTAAGTTCATACAAAAGTGAAACACATCTCTGATGCACATATATATATATATATATATATACATATATATATATAGCATATATATATAGTTATATATATATCCATATATATATTATATATACAGTACAGGTCAAAAAGTTTGGAAACATTACTATTTTAATGTTTTTGAAAGAAGTTTCTTCTGCTCATCAAGCCTGCATTTATTTGATCAAAAATACAGAAAAAAAATGTAATATTGTGATATATTATTACAATTTAAAATAATAATGTTTTTAAATTTATTATACTTTTAAATTATGCTTTTATTTCTGTGATGCAAAGCTGACAGTTTTAGGATCATTATCACATGATCCTTTAGAAATCATTCTAATATGATGATTCATTATCAAAGTTGGAAACAGTTCTGCTGCTTAATATTTTTTCAGAACATGTGATACTTTTTTAGGATACTTTGATGAATAAAAAGTAAAAAAAAATAAAAAAATAAAAAAAAATAAGAAGCTATGTTTTTCAAATATAAATATTTTGTAATAACAATATACACTACTGGTCAGTAATTTGGGGTCAGTAATTTTTTTTTCTTTCTTTTTTTTTAAATAAAATCACAATTACTTTTATTCAGCAAGGATGTGTTAAATTGATAAAAAGTGATAGTAAATAAAATATGCCGCTGTATTAGAATATATATTATTAGATTTTTTTTTTTTTATTTTGAATAAAAGGCAGTTCTTTTTAACCTTTTATTCATCCAAATATATTAGACAGCAGAACTGTTTTCCCAACACTCATAATAAATCAGAATATTAGAATGATTTCTAAATGATCATGTGATAGACTGGATGTTACATGTGACACTGAAGGCTGGAGTAATGATGCTGAAAATTCAGCTTTGCATCACAGGAATAAATTATTTTTTTAAAGTATATTCAAATAGAAAACTATTATTTTAAGCTGTAATAATATTTTACAATATTACTGTATTTTTTTCTGTATTTTTGATCAAATAAATGCAGGCTTGATGAGCAGAAGAGACTTCTTTCAAAAACATTAAACATATTAATGTTTCCAAACTTTTGACCTGTACTGTATATATATATATATATATATATATATATATATATATATATATATATATATATATATATATATATATATATAAAATTAACAACTTAAGTTCGGTTCTGTACCACTGTGTAGAATTTTTGTAAATGCGGCTGTCACAACCTGAATTTTTCAGGATTTAATTTGGTTGCAAAATATGGTCATCACTCCCGTAAATCCCTGAACTCTGTGTGTACATAAGTGACAATTGACTAGTGTCCCACCTTCTGATTCTACATCTAGAGTGTCAATGGGTTCCACAGTTTCTGTGTCCGTCATGTAGCCAAACATCCCCATTGCACACTGTTCAAAAGCCTCTTCTAGAGAATCACCCCATGAATGAATCCTACAGTGAAAAACAGAAAATGCTTCAAAGGCACACTGCAAACACACACACAGACATATTAATTCTTCCATTAATTCTAGGAAACCCAAATATAATTCCTTGTCCAAACGTAGGCCACGTGCTAAAGCATGTTTAAAGAACCCAAAAAGATTCTGGTGGCACTGGAAAAGTGGTTCAGGAATGACTCACTTAAAATATTCTTAATTCCCTTTACCACTAGTGCAGCTTCTGACGTTTCCAGTTATTCTTAGTAAATAGGCAAATACTTACTGGACATCTGCAGTATGGTCAAGATCTGAAACAGAAAATCAAATATTGCTTTAATGATGCTAATACACATAAGTCTAAGCGTGAAAGTGCAAACACTGAACAATCACAGAATGAAACCATTACTACACTGTATGTTTCAATATGATCATTCTTGTGTGGGCGTTGCATTTACACCGTTTTGACCAGCAGGAGTGTTTCAGTGACTCAAAGTTTCGAAAAGCTTCGGTTTTTCCATGACTACTTCATACATATTTTGCATTATATAGTCTGACATATGTAAGGAAACTATTTTAAAATAATAAAAAAAATAATAAAAAAAAAAAAAAATTGCAACGATACTATGTTACGTGCTGTATCACGTGACCTAATTAATATTCATGAACCTTCACCCTTATCAGAAATAGTACATTTGATAGTTAAGTGCGTTTCTGTAACGTTCGTGCCTTTATTTACATATGACTCTTATGTATGACAAGTATGTGTTACAAGGATGTATTTTCAGCACATTTACATTTAGTTTAAGAAGGTTTTGTTTGTGTTCGTTACTGAATGTAGATGACATGCGCAATACACAGTGAATTCGATTCCACTTACACTCATATTTCTTGGTGATGGGAGGATACTTTGATTTTGTAGCTTTTTGCGCTTCTGTGAGATCAAGTTCACGGTCAGTCATTGTTCCGTGAGTGATTTTAATGCTCTGTAGCTGTTATTTCCGTGAAAACATGCGGGGCGTACAGTACGAAGGCAGAAACGGTGGACCACAGAAGAGTCCACTTGCTCCTGCATTCATTTTCATCGTAAAAGTCCCATTCCCTTGTTCAACTAAAACCGATGTGATGTCTTATCCCTTTATTTTTGGGATTTTTTGTCATATCCGAGGTTAGTGACAATGATTCGCTTGAGCTGTAAATGCAGCACCACTTTATTTGGTATAGGCATATTTATATTAAGTTTTCACATCACCAGTTTTTCTACCAAGCTATACAATGAGCATTTTTCATTCACTCACTTGAGACACTTGCAGTACAGACAGAGGGTTTATATTTTGTGTGATATTGAATAATGTTCCACTCCACTTTGATATTCCAGTAGCTTGATACACGGGAAGACACAATTATATAAAGTAGCGTTAATCTGAAAACTGCTTTGATTGCTTGTTTCCTGTTGACATACATGAATTATCTCTCTGACGTCAAAGATAAACACAAACTTTTCATTGCCTTGAACTCTCTGATTAAATAACAAGCAACTGGTAGAGAGGAGAATAAGATAAACTATTATAAGCATCTGTTGCGTAAATCACACTTTCACATGGACTTCATTTGAGGACTTTCAAGGCACCACAACCTCTGACATTATATTCAATAAATATGTTTTTAATGTTTATTTTACCTTTGTTCATTTCAACAAACTAATACAGACAGTTTTATAAGCGTCCACTTGTTTTGTTTTATTGCAGAACAAAAGCACTTGCAGAGAAAGATACAGAAGATACATTATAACCAAATAATATAACAGGGAATAATTGAAATGAATTAACGAGAGAAAAGGTTTCAGTCGTTGATTTTGCATTTTTATTTCTTGCTTTTAGAGTCTAAATATATTGCATTAGTTCAGTTTTAAATTGTATGATGTTAGGTTTATTGTTTTTATTTAGTACTTTCCACACATAATGACAAATTAAACACCAAGTTTTGTTCCAGTCTCTTATTCAGTAAAAATAAATCTTTAAAAATATATCCGGTTAGCCAAATCTTTTCGTTTAATGGATTATTCCTCTAGAAGGCACATGAAGTCTCCGTGACTCTAAAAATCTTGAGACTACTGTCATGACCAAGTGACAAATTTTGTGTTTCGCAAAGTTTGCTGCTTCAGTAGTAGATTATTTTTCCATATGTTTCTATGGTATACAAAAAAAAAAAATTATATAAGTTTTAAAAGCTTTTATCGGGAAACATAATGACTCATAATGAAGGAATCACTATTTATGGTGTTGGCCTTTGTTCTTCATAACCTCTCCAATTCGCTCTGGCATGCTGCATATTAGCTTCTGGGCTAAATCCTGACTGTTAGTGATCCATTCTTGCCTTATAAGTTCTCAGAGTTGATCACAATTTGTGGGCGTCTGCTTGACCACTCGCCTTTTGAGGACTGTTGCAGGATGTTTTGATACCATTCTTTATTCATGGCAGTGTTTTTGGGCAGAATTATGAGAGAGCCCACTCCCTTGGTTGAAAAGCAGCCCCACACATGGATGGTCTCAGGATGCTTCACTGTTGGAACAACGCAGGACTCATGGTAGCGTTCCCCTTTTCCTCTCCGAATGATCGATTTTCCAGATGTCCCAAACAGTCGGAAGGGAGCTTCATCAGAGAAAAGCACCAGTCTTCTGCTGTCCAATCCTTGTGATTCCTGAAAAATTTCAGTTTTCAGTTTTAAATGGTTCTTTCAGGTGCAATATTCTCTGTAGCAATTTCCTTGCATGTGAGGCTATGTTGATGCAAAGCAATGATGGCTGCACGTGTTTCTTTGGAGGTAACCATTGTTAACAAGAACACAATGATTCCCGCCTTTTATAGCATTCAGTCTGCTCTTACAATACAGGGATGAGCAACTTTGGTAGTGACGAGGGCCAGCATTTTTTCTCCTTTATACCAAGGGGCCAGATTACTAATCCACGTCCACACACCTTTTACACTGTTTTGCTGAATTTCCTTTTTATTGAAGGAAATTAAAGTATAACTAATGTAATTTGTTTTATTAGCTATAAAACTTGTGCAGTTATGCTAATTCAGAAGGAACACTTTGTTGTCAGTGGACAGAAATATTACCCCAACAAGCCAATGTAAACATCTCAGTTGCATTGTTTTTGTGAATTTGCAACAAACAAAGAGGTCCTTTTTTTTAGTGGCCTACAGAACATTCTCAAAACAACCTAAGAGGACAGTTAAAAAAGGCTCATTAAAAAATGAGTTATTCCAAAAAAAATATATATTCCAAAGGGTATTCAGAATCCACGATTAGCGAAAACGAATCTTTGAAAAACATTAACAAAGAATGAAGCATATTTAAAGAGCCTGTTAAATTTGTGCGACTGAGTTCATTTTTTTTTTTTTCATTTTCATTGTGTTTTTCTTCTTTTGTAATGGCATATTTTACAGTCTATGGTTTTGACACAAACCTCTCGTGGGGGCGGGCTTAACAGTGATCTACTCTGATTGGATAGTGAGCTTTTGATGGACAGGTGCTCTCTGACCGGGAAGTACAGACGTCACTCAGTGGCACGCATATTAGAAAGCTCTCGCGGTGATTAAATCTGGGGCACGTTCAAGCTCACACCGGTGCGCAACGTTTTGCTACGTTTTCCGGGTTGAACGACACGTTTCCTGGAAACGGTGTGCAACGGTGTGCAACGGGTTTGAGATGCGTTTTCTCTTGTTTGGTGGGTGTGTCAGAAATGTCGGCCCAAATTAGCGGCAGCATGTATATAAACCACGCGGTATTAAAGAGACACCTCGCACAATGGGTCCTAGTAAAGTAGTTTACAAATGTGTCCGCTGCAGCTCGGTATATGCAAAGAATTGATGCATGTTTATTTACAGTAAAGGCAAAATAACTTAAATAATAAGGGCACAAGTATAGATCTAGAACTTCTTTAAAGTCTGTCTAAATATTGTATTAGTAATTTGCAATGTCTTCTCTGTCTATTTTCTTTCCTTAGGAAGGTGTGCTAGACACTGATTAATGTAACAAACATACTATTACATTTTTATATATTTTGATAATGTATTGTGGAGGGACACTTTCATAAACTTTTTTTATACTCATCTGATTATATAATGGTAAATATCACAAAAGTATAGTACAACAGTGATCGTCAATAATGATAGCCTACTCACAATAAAAAATTAATAAGGTCATATAGATCATAACACAGTCTCGGAGGTAAGAAGTGGATTATCCTTCACCTGAAATGTTTGTCTTTTCATCCTGAAATTGCGAGGCTGGCAAATGTTGGATCACAAATAATTGGGACAGACAGTTTCCACAAATCTCTTCACTTGATTGGGATGTTTCTCTTTCATTCTGGACGGCAAGGGCAGTGACTGTAACATCGAGGGTACTTTGCAGTATATTAAACAAGTATTTATATCAATCATCATCAGTAGGCTCCGAAAATTCTTCAAAAAGAACACAGAGAATGGCCTTCTCAGCTGCCATAGTTGCAACGCTTGAGTCATCACAACAGGGTGTTCAACACGCCACCGTTTCCGTTTAAAAAACGTTTTGCAACGTTTTGTCGGGGCTGAACGCAGCCCTGGTATATAATGCATGTTTAATTTTTCACAGTTTAAGTTTAAGAAATTTTTTTTAAGGTTTTGTAGGGGTTCTACCCTGTAAAGAAGTTTATACAAAGATTTAAATCTGACATTGATTTTACAAGCTCTTTTTGTTCGAGTTCTGAAGAAACTGTACACTTAAATGGAAAATTATTTAAATGTAATCTCAGTATCTACTAATAAGAAAGCTATAAGGACTGTTAGAATTTGCTCTGCCTTTGATCTCCTTGTGTAATTTTGTTTAGATTTTGGCCCTCTTTTTCTTTAGTTCTATTTTATTCTTAATTGTTGTTTTTTTTTTTTTTTTTTTTTTTTTTTTTTTGTGGTTGATATTATGTGATGAATGTTTATACTTTTGTAAGTTTTTGTTCTCTGCATTAATAAAAAAAGAAAAAGAAAAAAAAGCTCTCGCGGTGATTTGTATGCAATATTACTAAATATGTAACTAATATTTGACCTTCGATCGTATGAAGGTCAAATATATGCGCGCCACTGAGTGGCGTCTGTACTTCCCGGTCAGAGAGCACCTGTCCATCAAAAGCTCACTATCCAATCAGAGTAGATCACTGTTAAGCCCGCCCCCACGAGAGGTTTGTGTCAAAACACCAAACGAAAAACTGCGAAGCGTAAGCGAAATCTGTGACAATGCATTCAGAATCCACGATAGGGCTGGGCGATGTATCGCATGCAATTGTCACGCGCATTTCGTCAGTAAAGCCGGTTCCCTGATTACCGCTAAATCTCCATCACCTGATTTCAAATGGAGCGGCATTTAATAGCCTATACAGAGCCGTAGATCACTGAAAAGCTACGCAATATCGCGTTCATTACGAAGGCGGATTCATCTGCGATAATGACCGCGATATTGCGTAGCTTTTCAGTGATCTACGGCTCTGTATATTAAATGCCGCTCCATTTGAAAGCAGGTGATGGCGATTTAGCGGTAATCACGGAACCAGATTTACTGACGAAATGCGCGTGACAATTGCATGCGATACATCGCCCAGCCCTAATCCACGATTACCGAAAACGAATCTTTGAAAAAGATTAACAAAGAATTAACATATTTGAAGAGCCTGTTAAATTTGTGCGACTGAGTTCATTTTTTTTCATTTCATTGTGTTTTTCTTCTTTTGTAAATGGCATATTTTTGATAGTTTCTGAAAAAGTTACGTTCAGTTTTATAAAGTTTCGTTCATTGTTATAGAAGCAAATGTAATTCCATAGGTAAATAATGAAGAAGAAGCATGCACGAGAACGTTTTAAATGGACTCGTAGGTGATTTTGTTTTTTTTGGGAGTGTGAATATAGCTTCTTTGCAAGTGAGTGTTAGTCCTTTATTTTTAGATTTTTAAACGGTTGTTTTTTATTTTTTTTTGGGTTTAAAGTTATAAGGATGTGAGGGTGTGTTGGTGAGTTGCTGATACATAGTAATAGGAGAAACGAAACTTTTCAAAACTGAATCATTTGATTCTTCGCAAAACGATTCATTCTACGAAGCATTTCTGAACACCACAGGTTAGCGGCATCTGCTGATCAAAACGGTGCAAATGCAACCTCCCTAACGTGTAGAATGACACCTTAAGAAAAAAATTAATCTGTTAAACGCAACCTAAAAATACGCGCATACCATTAAACATAAAGGTTTTGTAAAAAGGTGTATTTTGTGTTCTTATGCTGGGCTAAGCAAACTAGGTCAGGAAGAAGTGATTTTTATAATACATAAATAGGCTACGCATTAAATTATTTAATAAAGAGCCTACATTATGAAACTGACCAGAGATTAGTTAAATCACAAGTTTGTCTTTAACATCAACAATAAAAAATGTTTTATTTATTTATATTGTGAAATATTATTACAACAACAAAACGTTTTCTATTTTAATCTATTTGAAAATGTAATTTATTCCTGTGATCAAAGCTGAATTTTCAGCATCATTACTCCAGTCTTCAGTGTCACATGATCCTTTAGAAATCATTATTATATTCAGATTTGCTGCTCAAGAACAAATGTGACAAATATATTAAAAAGTACCAAATTCCATGTGCCATGTAGATGCTGCAAGCATTTACTTATTTTTATTTTTTAAGAACTAAATCAACTTTTTCTGAGGTGTTTTTGCAATTCGTTTGAACCAACTGGTGAGTTTTAGTGAATGACTGAAACATTCAAAGGTCTTATAAATCTTTTGTCTGAGTGAAGATTCATACAAACACGTTCCCATTCCTCAACTTATTCAAAGTGGTCAAGAAAGGGAGCTCAAACAATATTTATATTCTTGCATCCTGAAACAGGTTCTATCACTGGTTCACTGCCTTCCATCTGTTAACTCTTTCCTGTTGTTGACTTTTTATTGCACTAATGCATAATACGTTTCTCAATTCCTCAGTCTTACTGAACACTTTCATACTTTAAGTGTAGCGTAAGTGTCCAAATAAATTATATGGTTATTGTATTATTCATTCATGGAAATTTTGGGTTTAATGAGTAATACAGTTGAGGAATAAATCTGAATAGTTGCATCTCTACTCAATCTCTTTCCCTAGTTGGCATCCTGACTGCATCGACATGAAGCCTGCGATCAAAAAGTATTTTCCTGGAGATCCAAGATCTGAATCGAATAAGAAGGGTGTTGAAACTTTGGTGCTGAGCAGAATGGAGGAATCAGGTGTGCTCTTTTGTCAACGACTGAAATATGGAGTAAAAACTATTCAAGTGCCAGATGAAAGTCATCCGGATATTAAAACAGAGGCTTCCATCGCCCATCCTTCAAACTGCAGTACGATTAAAAAATACCACAGTAAGACTCCTGTTCAAAAATACATCTGTAAGCTGTGTGGCATTGAGTATCGGCAGAGCATAAGCCTGGTGCGTCACATGCGGATACACACAGGTGAGGCGCCGTACATCTGTGAACATCGTCGTAAAGACTGGCTTCAGCTGCACAGCAGCGTCCACACGGGTAACAAGCGAAAGCCTGCAAAGAGCTTCAGTTGCCATAAGTGTGGGAAGAAGTTTACAGGCTCCACCGCGCTCCAGAGCCATCTGTATAGACACCGAGGCGAGAGGCCGTTCGTCTGCGCGCACTGCGACAAGACCTTCTACAGTCAGACCAATCTTAAACGGCATCAGGTTGATTCTCATTCTGATGACAAACCCTTCTGCTGCCCTGTGTGTGGAAGCAGATTCTCACGCCTTTTTACGCTGCAGAAACACATGCGGACTCACACTGGAGAGATACCTTTCTCGTGTCCAGACTGTTGAAAAACTTTCCGTCATAAATACTCCATGGATATGCATCGTAAACGGCACTCGGCTAAAAAGTTGATGTAATGCACAATTATGCATGTCACATGAATTACCGTTTTATTATTTGTTTTAATCATGTTCCTTTTATTGATTATGTTTTTCTGAATCTTATTATACCTGTTTGGTCCCAATAAAGAGCCTTTTTATCACCTTTTCATCACTGTTTTTCTCAGTTGATTACAATTTATACCCAATTTGTGACCCTGGAGCACAAAACCAATCTGAAGTCACTGGGGTATATTTGTAGCAATAGACAAAAAACAATGTATGGGTCAAAATTATAGTTTTTTGTTTTATGCCAAAAATCATTAGGATATTAAGTAAAGATCATGGTCCATGAAGATATTTTGTAAATTTCCTACCGTAAATATATAAAAACTTAATTTTTGATTAGTAATATGTATTGTTAAGAATTCATGTGGAAAACTTTAAAGGCGATTTTCTCCGTATTTTGATTTTTTTTGCACCCTCAGATTCCAGTTTTTTAATTCAGCTTATTTATTCAGCTTTCAGATGATGTATAAATCTCAATTTGGAAAAATTTACACTTAAGACTGGTTTTGTGGTTCAGGGTCACATTTTTGGTTCCAAGAACATTTTGGAAACCTGTTTCTGGTTCCCAAAACAGACATCCTAACATTCTCTGATGGACACTCCCAGTGGGTTTATAGCACGTTTCCCTAACATTCCCAGAACATTCTTATTTGGTTCCTAAAAAAAAAAAAAAGCCAAATCAAAACATTAGAGGAGCGTTCTGTATTTGCTGTGTACATATAAGTACTGTTCTATGAATCTGATACATTTCCATCATTACCCTAATTCGGTTAATACACTTCATTTATAAAATTTAATTTAGCTTAAACATGTCTTATTCTTTTTTCTAGATTTTTTTTTGCAGAGGTTTACTGAGCAACGCACTAAGCAACCTTTTGACGACAGACAGGAGCAGCACTGCCTGTCTTGAAGTGAAGTAAAGCAGAACAAGTGTCTGAAGTTGGAGATGCTCATTATTGGCACCGTCTCAGAGAATGTCCCTTTGAGCAACTACATTGCAAGTAAGTGCTTTATGACTGTTCACCAGAACAGGGATGCACCGATATAATTTTTTTCCGATACAATCCAATACTAAAAATTCTGAGTATGGGCCGATACCAATCCGATACCAGCTCTGTTTTTTTTTTAATTTTTTTATATATATAATCAATGTAGAATTTCTATACCTTAGTGTATTGACCTGATCATCACTGTTTTTTGTGTTAAACACACTCTACTAAATATAGACAACTTCATTTTAAAGAAAAATTAATTAAAAAAATATATATATAAAATCATAATCTATGACAAAAATACTATTATAAACTAGGTTAGTGAATTATTCAGCAGCAAAAGTTATTCTAGAAAAATCATGAGTGCACAAAAATTGTATAAAATCTAAACATTTAGTGAAATAACATTATTTAGTTGGGAACAAATAAAAGTGAAGAAGTGTAGGACTGAATCTGGTAAAATTTTACACATTGCTCTTTGTATTTTTGTAAAACGCATTCATGAAAAACAAGTAAATATTTTTTATATATAAATATATACTTTAAAATTAAAAGACATTTCTTTAAATGTGTAGCACAGTAATGGAGGCAGCAACACATGACAGATAGGACAGAACAAGAAAGGCTGTTAATACACATACAAAACACAGACACCGTGCACAATAACAAGTCCTCTCCTAACAATACCAAAATGATGCTGTGTGAGATATTGTATATTGACATTGATATGTGTCGTGTTATTTTCTTGTGTTTAGGTTAATGTCATATATAAAATACATGAGTAGCCTATAAATTGCTTGAATGCTATGGAAAGTGCTTGGAATACTTCCTTTGTTTATTTAGGGGATGAATAAGCAACGGATGTGAAAGTTAGACGAGTTTCATGTAATCAACCACAAAGGTCAACAAGAGGGTGAATAGACTGTGACAAAGAAAACAGCCACGTGCATGAAAGAGGAAGGACATCCGTCTTTAAGCATGAGTTCCATGCTTATTATTTTATCATCTACTTTTTTTCTCTATGTAACGCCGTGCATCAGAATAAGAAATCCTGCTGTATGAGCGACTGGTCATGCTGTGTGAGTGTGAGATACCACATTATCTCGTCAGCTTTGCACATATTATAATATAAATTGCATGTGCATTTGTATTAACTTAATTGCTAGCTTGTTTCCCCTCATCATCTTTTTTATTATTGTTTTTAATTAAGCTTTGTTTTTTTTATTAAAGCTATTTAAGTCCATTTATTGTCATTTAAGGTGTATTGTCTCAAGATGAAGAATATATGCACTTTTTAATGTGTCTGTATTTTAATTATTTAAAGATTTAATTTATAAAATACATTTATAGATGCGCACACACACATACATTTCACAATATCTACATTTACGTGCATGTTCTTACATCAATACATTTCATCAGATTTGTAAATAATCTTTTCTAATCATTTTTTTTTAATTGTCTTCATTCTTAACTCTCCACATACACTGAGCAGTTTACACACACAATATTGTCTTTTCACACACAGCCCAAGGAACCTATAAATTCAATAAGATCACATGATGTGGTCACGTGTGTTAGTTTTAAGGATGTGTATAAGATGTCTTACAGGATAATATTCATGGCCTAAGAGTTTCTCTTAGTTCATTTACTATTTTGTCTCTTTTATTTTAATAAATAGAGTCAAACCAAAATTTATTCAGACACCTTCAACATTTCACAGATCATCTCAATTTATTCACTATAGTTTAGAAAATGGAAATAAAATATGACAAGAACTTATAAAACGTGGTGTTAAGAAGTTAAACTGTGTCAGAACGAATACATCTAGATAATGTCAGATAACACTTCAGCAAAACATGGTCAGGACAAAGTATCTGAATCATATTTGGTTCACAAACTTACTGTCTATGGTCACAAATTGTTTTATCAGTTTTACTGGTAGTCCACTGTCTGAATAATTTTTTGGGTATAATATGTCACAGTTTACTTTATTTCGCTATCCTCACTTACATATATGAACTGTAGTGTCCTGCACCCACTTGTTAAAAAATATCCAAAATTATATCTGGTGTCTGAATAATTTTTGGTTTGACATTTATGGAAACCCACTCACTGAGAAACACTTTTTCGCCCTCTGCAGCAAGGAAAGTGAAACTACAGCAGCTCAGTTATCTTATCGCCCCTCCCACAGTTACGTCACGCCGCTGACGCCATGCGCAATGACCACGCCCCCTGCGTACTATCTTTCCGCCGAAGTGTCAGGTCAGCCGCCAAGTGACCATCAATCCGAAACGCACCAAAAATGACCGACCAAGGGCTGACGAATGAAGCAGCTGCCGCTGCGTGTAAAGAAGGAAACCCCATCACTAAAGTAAGACGCTGCACTTGAGTCCAGAACTAGGGCGAGACCTGTCAATCAAACACGAAGCTCGTCGCTCTTTTCCCTGTTCTCTATTCTCCTTTATAACTCCGCTCACTGCGGGCAAACCTCGCGATTCAGAGCATCTCTATGATATCAGTGTTATTTTACAGTGATTTATCCGCATCTCTGAGTCTCTGTTAGTTTCTCAGCTGACTTTGTGAAGATTGTAAGTGTAAGTGCTGTATTGCTGAGTCATATGGAAGAGACAATCAAGATAAACTTGATTCTGTGTGTGATTGAAGTTAGTAAGGATGACCTTTGACATTTTACACGGATGAGATGTTGACCTGTGTCATAGACAGAGCAGTGCCTACACTCAAATATTACTACAAGAACACTCTCAAACTTTTCAATTATGGAAAACTTGGTAATATCAGGAATTTTTAACTATTTTTGTCCATTCCATATGTCATAATCTTAAGCAAATTTGTGCAATTTCAACCCAAGAGATGCTGTGAAATAACATCTATATCAGAGAGCTGTTAATAATCATAATTCGTAACAGCACATCCATAGAAAACAGAGAATGACATCGTTTTGAATTTTATTAATAATTTTGTGTTTCTCTAATGTCGAGACCATTATTAAAAATTCTTTTCAAAAAGCTTTTCCCTCCATTATGGTCTCAGACTTTTGGATGCCTCTGTTTATCATTTTTTTTCTCCACCTTCTCCATCTTTTAAATTATGTTCTTACTGAAAGTTATTCATCCCACTGCTGTAGGACTTCATGATGCAGCAGACCATGCTGCGGGTTAAGGATCCGGTTAAATCCCTGGATTTCTACACACGGATACTAGGAATGACGTAAGAGAACTTTATCTCTATTAAAAATAAGAATTCAGGCTTGATATGATTTACTTGAGGTTTTAGTAGGTTTAGGTTTTCCTTGTAATATACAAATGTATTATGCATGTAAAAATGTTTAGCATTGAAGCATTGAAAATGCATGTAAATGGGATTATCAGTGAAGTACACTAGTTTGCATTGAAGTATTTTTAATGTGAATGTTTCATTGTAGGCTGTTACAGAAGATTGACTTCCCCTCCATGCGATTCTCCCTGTATTTTCTGGGGTATGAGGATAAGAAAGAGATCCCTGCAGATGTGAAGGAGAGGACAGCCTGGACGTTCTCCCGTCGAGCCACTATAGAGCTCACGCAGTAAGTGTGTGTGTGTGTGTTTGTGTGTGTGTGTGTGTGCTGTAAGGAACAGATTAAGTTGAGCACTCATCTTCTGCATAGAGGTCTGTTCTGTGAATTAAGACCTGAATGATGTCGGTGCAGATCCTGTAAAACTGCAAAAGTGCGAGGCTGTTTTTATGTGCCATTCTGTATTTCTCATTTGACTGGTTTCTTTTTATCAGTAACTGGGGCGCGGAGACAGATGACAGCCAGTCTTACCACAACGGCAACTCAGACCCAAGAGGCTTCGGTAAATATAACATGCGTGTCAACATTTCTCTCTTTCATAGTCAGGCTGGACTATATATCTGCAATATATATATATATATAATATATATATATATATATTTATATACTGTATACACTACTGTTTAAAAGTTTGGGATCAGTAAGACTTGTTATGTTTTTTAAATAAGTCTCTTCTGCTCATCAACGCTGCATTTGTTTGATCAAAAATACAGAAAAAAAACAGTAAAATGTTATTACAATATGAAATAATAGTTTCTATTTTAATATCCTTTAAAATATAATTTATTGATGTGATGCAAAGCTTATTTTCCATCAGCCATTAATCCAGTATAAAGTGTCACATGATCCTTAAGAAATCATTCTAATATGCTGCTTTATTATTAGAATTATCAACAGTTGTGCTGACAAATATTTTTTTGGAAACTGCAATACTTTTTCAGGATTATTTCTTGGATAAAAGGTTAAAAAGAAGAGCATTTATTTAAAATATAAATCTTTTCTATCAATATAAATCTTGCTGAATAAAAGTTGTAATTTCTTTCAAAAAAAAAAAAAAAAAAAAAGAATAAAAATCTGCTGACCCCAAACTTATGAACGGTAGTGTATATTGTTGGAAAAGATTTCTATTTTAAATAAATGCTCTTCTTTTTATTCATCAAAGAATTCTGAAAAAAGTATCACAGATTTAAAAAAAAATATTATGCAGCACAGCTTTTTAGCACTGATAATAAATCAGCATATTAGAATGATTTCTGAAGGATTATATGACACTGAAGACTGGAGTAATGATGCTGAAAATTCAGCTTTGAATCACCGGAATAAATTACATTTTAATGTGTATTAAAATAGAAAAACGTTATTTTACATCATAATAATATTTCACAATATAATTTTTTCCCCTGTATTTTTTAACAAATAAATGCAGCCTTGATGAGCATAAGAAAAAACATTACAAATCACTCTGATCCCAAAATTTTGACCGGTAGTGTATATAAAAATTTATATATCTTTATATTTATGTATTTTGATCTTTGTGCACTGAACCAGCATAAAAAGGTGTTTTTTATTAATTTATAGAAACTGTTATTTAGGCTAAACAGCAGTTTTTTCAAAGTAAATTTAAAATATTACTTAAAATAATATTCAGGACATATTTTCCGAATTTCATTATATAGTTCAATATATCAGCATACAGTGCTAAACAGCTAAATATTAACTTACATATATTTCAAACATTCAAAAATTATATTGCACTAAAAATGCCACACAGGACTTCAGTGAAACATTTTTGATCAATAATGCACACTATTCAAATTCACATTTAGTTCCTCTGCCATTTCGGCTACTGACATTTAAATCAGAGAAGCAAATAAAGCACAAAACAAAGGAAGGATTGTGAAACCCAAGTCATTAGGAAATGTAATGGTCAAATAAAAAGTGTTTTTAAAATCTTTTTGTATTATACATTTTTTCATTATTTTATATTGCCAAAAAAAATCATTGCAAATATGTGAAAATATAGTCCTAGATAAAAGTAAAATGTAATATCTCTATATTACATTATTAAACCTAAAATATGAAAAATATTAATTTTTCTCTTAGTTAGTATTTGTTTTGATTTATGTGATGTATGTGTTTCCTGCAAGCTGTTTGAAGAGAATGGAGTGACCTTTGTAAAAAAACCTGATGATGGTAATTTCTTTTATATTATCCTGGGATTATTTTAATTACACCTGCAACAAACTATTTTAGTGTCACATAATTTGCTAATTTTGGATGTTTATATTTGCATGTGTTCTCAATAGCATACTATCATACTACTCTTACTATTTCTGCATTATATGTGACCCTGGATCACAAAACCAGCATTAAGTGTAAATTTTTCGAAATTGAGATTTATACATCATCTGAAAGCTAATAAATAAGCTTTCCATTGATGTATGGTTTATTAGGATCTGACGATATTTGGCCGAGATACAACTATTTGAAAATCTGGAATCTGAGGGTGCGAAAAAATCAAAATACTGAGAAAATCGCCTTTAAAGTTGTCCAAATGAGTTCTTAGCAATGCATATTACTAATCAAAAATTAAGTTTTAATATATTTACTGTAGGAAATAAACAAAATATCTTCATGGAACATGATCTTAATATCCTAATGATTTTTGGCATAAAATAAAAATCAATAATTTTGACCCATACTGTGTATTTTTGGCTTTTGCTACAAATATACCCCAGCGACTTAAGACTGCTTTTGTGCTCCAGGGTCACATATAGTATATATACTGTGCACAGTATGCACATTTTTTTGTATACATGTAATACCCTTTTTTAGTAAATAAAATTGAAATAAAAATGCAAAATAACCACGTTTGATTTTCAAATATTCATTGTCACTAATATAACATAGAAGTACTTGCTGTTTATTTATTTTATGTCTGTCTTGCAGGTAAAATGAAGGGCCTGGCCTTTATTCAGGATCCTGATGGTTACTGGATTGAGATTCTCAGCCCCAACAACATGGTGTCCATCACTTCTTAAAGACTGTTGTTATGCTGTGACCTGATCAGAAGACACTAGTTATGATAATCAAGGACAGCTGAGTGATCGGAAAGGGGGATTGCTCTGTGGACAGCATGGAAAGCTGTGCACTATGAAGACTGACGATCTTTGACAGTGTGTTAGACATCTGGTCGGCTCAATATAAAATATGACAATATCATTTGACATTTACGTTATGAAATAATGCAGTCCCTAAACCTAAAAGTTTACATTGCTAAAACACTATATTTTTTTAACTGATGCAGGCCTCCATTGAGTCTAACCTTTAAAATCGTGCCTTTATATGTTAAAATAAAGCAAAGCAAGTATTTTTGTGTCATTTTTTGTTGACCGTTTGAAGAAGCCTGTAGTGTGTTTGTTTCAGGATACAGTCTTGGTATGCACCCTATTAAATATACTTTACATACTTTGAGCGTTGCACGACTGAACGTGTCAGAAGAACACATGGTTCACACTGAACCAGGTTTAAGAAGATTAAGTACTCAAACAGCTGAACAGCATTAAAATATGACTTCATGTAGAGTTGGCTGTCTGGAAAAGCTGAGAAACTCTCATGTGTGGTTACATAATGGGGTTTGGCAAAATAAAGAATCTTGCTGGGCAGCAATCCACCGTTTTTACTTTTGTGTTATGGTAAGCAAGGCAGCTGATAACATCAGCATTCATCCTCTTGAGAAGGTTTTTAAGTCTGGATGTATCAAAAGTTTGGAGTTTTGATCAGAAACACTCCCTCTCATTAGTCTTTAAATATGACTCATATTGACAGAACGATCAAATTTTGCACTCTTATGGAAATGAAATAATGTTTTGTAATTATCATTTAAATCTGGCTCATTTTCAAACTGTTTGTGGTAAATAAACAGCTCAGAAAATTGTGATGGGGTTTTAAATCAGAATATGAGTTTTTGTTACGAAACTGGGCATAATTTGCATACGTGTCTTCTGTAGAGGACACCTGGACAAACAGCATGTTAATCAAGCATTTTGGGGAGACATAAGAAGTCAACTGGGAAAGAAATTATAGATCAATATTCCTATGAAATATGAGATATCCTTAAGAAAAGTTATTACTCCCATTATTAACACTTCTTTTTTCATTATGGTTTGAACGCATTAATATGCAAATTAGAGACATTGTATAGAATGGGAATGCCAGTTTAAGGACATTTTATGCATATATACCATAAAGTAAAATAGTATATCAAATAATTCTGTTATGTCTTTCATTACATAGTTGAGAATCATCTTTGTACAAAGTATGGCTAAAATCAACCTGAAACCTAAAAACTGATTGGTGAATGAAAAAAAACATAAAATAATGTTTTTGCCTATACATGCCTTTTCAGGTTTTTTTTTTTTTTTTTTTTTGAATAAATTGGCGTCCTCTTCAAAGGACATAGAAATAAAATATGAATACAATATTTTTTTTCAAAAAAAAAATTTTTCCTTTTTTCTTTATTTGTTTCTTATGCTCCAACTAACGTAACGTCATAAAAAAATAGTAATAATAATAATAAAAAAAACTTTTTTTTTCTGGTTCTCAGGAGGATGTAGAGCATTATTCCTCCTCCGTCCACTAGAAGCGCTGCGACATTAACACGTAACGTCCGGACGCCTTAAAAACATCCGGTAGGTGTTTTTCCAGTGGAACAGATGGATTACTAGCTCTTAACAAATATGTATTTAACATATTTAATGTTAAAACATATTTGACATATATTCACTGGAATCAAGAGAGATACCTTCCCGGTATCTTTAGCCGGAGTCTGTTTGACTCTGTATCGTGTGGGTGAGTGTTGTTGGCTTACAGACATATTCTCGTTATGATTTAGTTTTCAGATACAAAATAGACAACAGATGATATTTGTGTTTACACGTGTCTTATGTACAAATGCAAGGAAATGTAATAAGAAGTGTGTAATGATAACACGATGATAACATCACATTTTTCTAATATAATCATGCTTTATTTAATAGTTTTTAACGAAAACAGAGCAACGCTTGTGTTCTTAGTATTCATCTTGTGATTGACGCTGAATGATCTCATTGATGTTCTGATTTATGTTTATTTAGTGACAAATAATTTTTTTAGTGTCGAGGTGTATAATCATATATTGTTACTGGATGTTCCTATCTTATATTACATATCTAAATAATCATCAGACCATTTATGCATTATTCTTCTTTTATATTTATATATATATATATATATATATATATATATATATATATATATATATTATATTTGAAGCTTATAAGAGTGTAAACTAATATTTATTAAACTCTATTTTGATCATTTTATTTGTGAAATTTTATTAACTATGAATAAGTGTTTTAAAATAAGACCACCCAGCTTATATAATTTTTTTAATAAATGTAGATTTTATAAAAGAAGAACACTAACAGTGTGGAAAGTGACAGATGACGGGGGAAAAACTAATATACTAAGACATACAAATAGCAAACAAAAATGTCCTGTCCAGTAGGAATGGCTCATTGTACCATGCTCATTGACAAATTCAGATACTCATGTCCTTTATGATTGTGTGACGGTGTTCTCCGGCAGTGATCATGAGCGACGGTCATCCTCTGCGGCCGATGAGCTCCGCATCTGAGATTGATCACCTGCATCTCCTTTCAGAGCAGCTCGCTGCTTTAGTTCCTGGTGAAGAGTACAGCGATGTCACCTTCGTGGTGGAGGAGAAGCGCTTTCCTGCACACAGAGTCATTCTAGCGGCCCGCTGCCAGTATTTCAGGTTATTATCTGAGAGATGTTGCATGTCTGTTGGGGCGTGAAATTGCGTATGAAAGGAACAGAAGTCATAGTGAAGCTGGGTCTTTCTATGAAACACATGCCTTTTCCATTTTTGAATCAAATTTATGTGTGATTTTAAACATTTAGAGAAATAATGTGACAGAAGTAATTTGTTAATAAACTGAATTGAGTCATCTGAAGCTACATTAAATAGATTTTGGTAACACTTTACAATAATATCCCATTTAACATTGTATTAACTAATATTAACTAACAATGACTAATATATATATATATTTTTTATAATATATATATATATATATATAATTTTTTTTTTTTTTTTTGCAGTATTTATTAATCTTGTTAATGTTAATTAACATGAATTTAATTAGTTCATGTTATTTCAGGTCACAACTTTTAATTTTAATAATGTATTAGGAAGTGTTTAAATGAACTAAGATTAATAAATGCCTTCAAAGTATTTTTCACTTGTCGATGTAGTTAACAAAATTTACAAATGGAGTATTATTCTAAAGTATTATCTAAATTTGTATGTGCGTTAGGATATAATTATCAATTCAGAATGAGAATTTGATGCTGATATTTGTACAAAATACAATATTATGTTTTCTAAACAAAATCAGAAAAGGAAAAAAATGACAAGAGCTTTGATTACATTATAAAAACATCATCATCAGCTATTCTTTGTGAATCATTTTGTTACACATATTAATGAGAGACACATTTTGAGCCAGTTCAGTTCAATAACAATGTCAGTGTTGCAAAGAGATACCCATTTTGTAGAATATTAATTTTTTTTTTTTTAAATAAAATAGGCTTTGCAACCAAACTTTGGTGAAATTCTTCCTTCATCTCAACCTCTTTTGTTCTGACTCGTCAGGGCTCTGCTGTATGGAGGGCTGAGAGAGTCCCAGGCGCAGGCGGAGGTTAGTTTGGAGGAAACACGTGCCGAGGCTTTCTCCCTCTTGTTGCGGTACCTGTACACGGGCCGAGCCACCCTGAGTGAAGCCAGAGAAGAGACCCTGTTAGATTTCCTCGGGTTGGCGCACCGCTATGGCCTCCAACCACTAGAGGGCTCCATATGCGAGTTCCTCCGCACTTTATTGAGCACGCGAAACGTCTGTCTGGTGTTTGACGTGGCTAGTCTGTACTGTCTGAACGGCCTGGCCGAGGCCTGCATGGCCTACATGGACCGCAACGCCACCGAAGTGTTGAAGTCAGACGGCTTTCTCACACTTTCAAAGGTGAGTGATAGAAAATATGATAACTTTAAAACATAACAGTTACGATTAATACATAACATGGCTGTTTCCTCTTTATCCTCCCTGCAGTCTGCCCTGTTGACTGTTGTGAGGAGAGATTCCTTCGCTGCAAGTGAGAAGGAGATATTTCAGGCCCTCGGTCGCTGGTGTCACCACAACGGCGATGGCCCAGAGGCGAAGGAAGTGATGTCAGCAGTGCGCCTGCCCCTGATGACCCTCTCTGAAATGCTGAATGTTGTTCGTCCCTCAGGCCTCCTCAGCCCGGACGACCTGCTAGATGCCATACAGACGCGCTCGGAAAGGAGAGACATGGACCTCAACTACCGCGGCATGCTCAGTGCGTTTACTTCCCTCTGCTCATCAGTCTGTAGATATATAGGTCAAAAAGGAGATGTCCCGGTTTGGTGTCCGCATCAAATTCAATTGCAAAAGTGCTTTTATACGCATAGAAATCATATTAAGTTTCAAATAATCTTTACGAGAATACAATGTGTAGTATGTATATTTATGTAAAAATGAAAAAAATATACAAAAGAAAAATGAATCATGCTAAATTTTAGTTAATACTTTATTCTCTTTAAGGACCAATACTCACTATTAACAAGCATGCATATTAGTAGTATATTGGCTGTGTATTAGTATTTATAAAGCACATATGTGACCCTGGAGCACAAAAGCTGTCTTAAGTCGCTGGGGTATATTTTTCAGCAATAGCCAAAAAAACATTGTATGGGTCAAAATTATCTATTTTTCTTTTATGCCAAAAATCATTAGAATATTAAGTAAAGATCATGTTCAATGAAGATATTTTGTAAATTTCCTACCATAAATATATCAAAATTGCGTTCAGAAAAATAATACTGCTGCTATTGCTGTTAACTTTGTGGGACTTTAATTTTCTCAGTATTTTGATTTTTTCGCACCCTCAGATTCCAGATTTTCAAATAGTTGTATCTCGGCCAAATATCGTCAGATCCTAATAAACCATACATCAATGGAAAGCTTAAATGTTCAAATTTCAGATGTATTTCAAATATTGACACTTTAGACTGGTTTTGTGGTCCAGGGTCACATTTTAATGCCTTATGCAAGACCATATTTTAGATTCCTTAACCCTACCCCACACCTACTACCTTACTAACTATTAATAAGCATCAAATTAGGAGTTTATTGAGGCAAAAGTCATAGTTAATAGTTAGTTAATAGTGAGAATTGGACATTAAAATAAAGTGTGATCAACTTTTATCATAATTTCTATTGTTAAAAATCTCTTGCTGATAAATGGGTAAATCTTAGTGGTTTAAAGGATAGCGTTAAAGATGGGTAAGACTTTTAAAACGGCGATTAATCAGTTTTTGGGGGCTGCACTGTGTTGAGTCTAATGGTTCTGGTTCTAAATGTGCCTGACAAGGTTTTTTGTTATATGAGCTGTTGTTACGCTGAATTACATTTTAGTGGGTGACTTCTGTAAATCATGGTAAAAATGTATAGTCATTATTTTTTGCTCATTAAAAAAAAAATAAACATTACACATTCTGATGTACAGGAAAGAAACAAAATGTTGTGAGTTTTGATACTTGAGATGGCAAGCGCTCTGAGCCGTATATCTTTGAGCTGAGTCAGATCCCGAGGCAGAAGAAACTGAAATGAACGCAAGTCTGTTTCAGTGTGATAAAATGTTTCCACTGCTGTGCTCTGTGTCTTGTAGTCCCAGAGGAGAACATTGCGACTATGAAACACGGCGCTGTGGTGGTGAAGGGTGAGATGAAGTCTGCTCTTCTGGATGGAGACACACAGAACTATGATCTGGACCATGGCTTCTCAAGACACCCCATAGAAGAAGAGGGACGGGCCACTGGCATCCAGGTCCGCTTGGGTCAATCCTCCATCATCAACCACATACGTCTACTGCTGTGGGACAAGGACAGCAGGTAATGCAATATTAAAGGGATATGGGGGTCTGGTTTGGTGGTTCGTTTGTGTCAATCCTCCATCATGTCGTTCCAAACCCGTAAAAAGCTTTTTTCGTCTTCGGAACACAATTTAAGATATTTTGAATGAAACCCGGAGGCTTCTGTATCAGCCACGCCCATAGACTGCCAGCCATGACACAAGGATGCGTTGTTTTCTTTCAGATCATAGCATAAAATCATAGACTGCCAGCCATGACACAAGGATGCGTTGTTTTCTTTCAGATCATAGCAACACAGAGGAGACTGTTGACAAAAGAATTGTTGAATAAAGTCATTATTTTTGTTTTTTTCTTCGCTTACAAAAAGTATTTCGTCACGTTCATAACATTATGGTTGAATCACTGATGGCAGATGGACTATTCTGATGATGTCTTTCATACTTTTCTGGACCTTGACACTGTTATTTTACTTGGCAGTCAATGGGACAGTCACAAGCCTCCCGGTTTTCATCCAAATATCTTAAATTGTGTTCTGAAGATGAACGAAGCTTTTATGGGTTTGGACCCATGGGGTAAGTGATTAATGACAAAATTTTCAAGAAGAGGGGGGTGGAGTATCCCTTTATTGGGTGGGTTAGTTCCCTCCAAAAAAAGACAATTGTCAACATTAATCACCCTTATGTCTTTCTAAACGCAAAAAGAGATTCTCTAAAATTCTCTTTTTCCTATAATTTAAAGGGAATCTGTCTTATCTGCAGGTCATACTCGTACTATATCGAGGTGTCTATGGATGAGCTGGACTGGGTACGTGTGGTGGATCACTCCAAGTCCCTGTGCCGCTCCTGGCAGCATCTCTATTTCCCAGCACGAGTCTGCAGGTAGAACATGTTACACAAAACCATCTTTGAAAAACATTATTTTGTTGTACTACTTCCTCTTTTGAAAACATCAAGAAAATTACATTTAAATGAAGGCAATGCAAAAAAGAGCTTTTGCATTTCCCAGTGATATAAAAATACCAAAAGGATGATTTTTGTATGCATATTTGTATGTATAATATAAAGTAGCTATGTCTGCATTTAATAAGTGTTTTTAAATGAGGCACAGAAATTTCACCTTACACTAAATACATTACTGTTCAAATTAATATGTGTTTTTAAATGAGGCACAGAAATTGAAAAAAATCTCCCCAGGCTGCTTTTATGTGATCAAATATAAATAAATATAAATATAAATAAGACAGTAATATAATGAAAAAATTATTACAATATACAATAACCATTTAAATGTATTTTAAAATGTAATTTATTCCTTTGATGCAAAGCTGAATTTTTAGCATCACTACTCCAGTCTTCTGTGTCACATGATCCTTCAGAAATCATTGATATGCAGATTTAAAGAAACAAGAAACATTTCTTATTATTATCAATGTTGCAAACAGTTCTGCTGCTTTTTGAGAAAACTATGATACAATTTTTAATGGATTCTTTGATGAAATAGAAAACAGCAGCATTTAATTGAAATAATTTAAAATCCTTTACTGTCACTTTTGTTCAATTTAATGCATTAAATTCATGCAGAACACAAAAAAGAATTGCGGTGTTTTAAGATGTTATAATGCTGACTATTGTTTGTGTTCGTTAACATTTCTGGTTTGCTTTTTTATGCAGGTTTATTCGTGTTGTGGGGACACATAACACTTTCAACAAAGTGTTTCACTTGGTGGCTCTGGAGTGCATGTTCACACACCAGCCTTTCACCTTGGAGAAAGGCCTTCTGGGTAATGTAGTTTTCTTGATTTCAGGACGTTACTCCTACATATCAGCTTGGCTTCTGAAACTCATGTCTCATTGCAGTTCCCACAGAGAACGTGGCGACCGTGCAGGCATGTGCTAGTGTGATAGAGGGTGTGAGTCGCTGCAGAAACGCCCTGCTGAATGGGGACACAAGTCACTATGACTGGGACTCGGGATACACCTGCCACCAGCTGGGCTCTGGAGCCATCGTTATCCAGCTCGCTCAGCCTTACATGCTGAGCTCAATGCGGTACGTGAGCTTATCTTCAGAGTTCAGTAGAAGATAAAGGTTAGAATTCTGTCATGATTTACTTACTCTCATGTCAATGCGGTATGAACATAATAAATAATGTTTAGATGATGCACATAAATGCACAGACTCTGTCCAGCTCAACAAAAATACATAAAAGTATCATAAAAGTAATGGATCAGTGAATGGAAGAAACAGAAATTGAATCAATTATTTGACAAAAACCTGCTCTGCCACAGATCTCAAATGTAATAACAGTGGATCTGAAAGCATTTACAGAATAATTAAATGAAAAAAAAACAAGGTGAGGTAATAAATGATGCAATACACACAGTTTAGCCAAAAATGTAGACGCAAGACTTAAACATTACACATTAACACAGGAGCAGAGAGACTCAAGACTAAAATGACAGTCCTACTGCTAAGATTATGATTTAGACAACATCTAGGAAAGTAAGCAAAAGTAAACTCAAATCCTTTTTAAAATCAACTCAAATTCAACTTTAAATCAAATCAAACCTGATTAATATCACCATGTATTGTAGAGGCCCAGAGTAATGCTAAATTCTAATAAATATAGGCTTTGACAGTAAAATTGACAGTATTGTAAATGCATAACAGCAAAAGTGTGCTTTATGTCTTTTGGATTTGGTTTCTAAACGTCTCTTGAATTTTCACTGACTTTTGAATTTTAACAACATATTGTAGTGGGAGAATAAACACGTTTTATTCTCATTACAGGTTAACCTGTATTTAATGTGGTCTGGCTTGTATTTTTATTTTACTTTGCACAGTTTCTAGACATCCAGATTTTTGTACAAAGGAATCATTTTCTGTTACTATACCCATATTTCTGAACCCAAACCATTCCTTCAAGTTGTATTTACCCTCAACATGTCTTTCAGTATTGAAGTTTTGTCTCTGTCTTTCTCATGAAATCTGTGTGTTTATAGGTTGCTGTTGTGGGACTGTGATGAGAGGAGCTATAGTTATTACGTGGAGCTGTCCACAAACCAGCAACATTGGGTGAGAGTTGTAGACTGCACTAAGGTGGCGTGTAGGTCAGTGAAGTCTCTTTTTATCATCTCATTATTCGCCTGCATTATAATTTTTATGTCTTATCTTCCCAGTGTTTATGTATAATTGTAAGTTGGTTTTTGCATGCAATTCTTACAGGTCGTGGCAGACTCTGACATTTGACAGACAGCCTGCATCCTTTATTCGTATTGTGGGAACTCAAAACACAGCTAATGAGGTGAGAGCTCTCTGAACACTCTCACACTCACTCTCCAGCTCCACTTTAAAGGAATAGTTCACCCAAAAATGAAAATCTGATGAAAATTTACTCACACTCAGACCATCCAAGATGTAGATGAGTTTGTTTCTTCATGGGAACAGATTTGGAGAAATGTAACATTACATCACTTGCTCACCAATGAATCGTCTGCAGTGAATGGGTGGGTGCCGTTAGAATGAAAGTCCAAACAACAGATAAAACATTACAGTAATCCACAAGAAACCCACATGACTCCAGCCCAGAAATCAATGCCTTGTGAAATGAAATGATGTGTGCTTTTCAAGAAACAAAACAACTTTAAACTTTAAAACTTTAAACATCGCTTCTGGCCACTACGATTCCATAATAATGCTTCCTCCAGTGGAAAAAGTCCATCACCTGTTGTTCTCTCACGTCAAAATCAACTGACATATTTGTTTAACACTGTTTTGGACTGTTAAATGGTGCTTGATCTGTGCATATTTCTCTCCTGATTCAAACGAGACCACTTTTTAACTAGTGAATGCAATGTTATGGATCTAAGATTCATATTTTAGCCTGAAGTTTAAAATGTCTTTATGATGGATTTGTTTATTATAAACATGCGGCTTTTTGCTTCACAAGACGTTAACTGATAGACTGGAATGGTGTGGATTACTTGTGGATTATTGTGATGTTTTTATTAGCTGTTTGGACGCTCATTCTGACGGCACCCATTCACAACAGAGGAACCATTTGGGAAAATGTGATTGAATGCTACATTGCTCCAAATATGTTTTGAGCATTCATCAACTATTTCATTAATGCTGCAGTAATCAAATTATATTAAGATTGATTTTTCATCATATACCATATTGCAGATTAAAATTACACATGCAGTGTTTGTCAAAAATAATCACATTTGTGATGAAACTCTGCAGCTCTAATGCACTTTTTTCTCTATGCTTTCTCCACTAGGTGTTTCACTGCGTTCACTTTGAGTGCCCCGCACAGGTGGACGTGGTTGTTAAAGAAGGAAATCCTGGACCAGATCAGCCCAAACCAGAATGCAGCTCCCAGAACTCAAATTCACAGAGCCTGAAGTCCCAAAAACCCTCCATGTCTCCGCCTACATAGACTGTGGATGGAAGTATGACAAGACACACTTGAGACACTCGTCTTGAAAGGTTGTGTTCTCAAGGTTACGTGCTGCTAAAAAAAGAACTCTTTATATTTATAACGAGAAAATACTTGAGCTGATTATAAGACGATGGTGAATATAACAATGACTGTCACATGCACTTATTTTATTACGTTCAGATAATTATAAAAAACCTAATAATAAAAGTATTACAGACCCTAATGTTTTTGCAATACTCTCTCATTTATTAGACATCTTACAAATGTTTATTATAGAAAAGTACACACAAATTAAAATTAAAATCACCATGTACTGCATAGGCACAAATATATGCAAAAGTATAAACAGCATTCTTAGGCTGAATAGTAAAACTGACATTATTGTAGTATAACAGCAGAATTTTTTTTTAGTTTGAATGTTTGGTTTCTTAACATCTCTTAAATTTCGATGGTTTAATTTGTGTTTGTATTCACAACTTCTACCAAATTACAGTTTGCACTGAAAACTGTAGAGTTTGATTGGACACAGGGCCTTTGATGGCAGCAACGAAAGATATGATCATTTTCTGTTCCATTTTCAAAGTTGCCAAGCCTTTTATATTTTGCCATCTTAACATATTATATAAATCGCAATATTATGTGGTTGCATTCTATTGTTTGCATTAAGCATCCCTTGCTCTTTCTGAACCACATTAGTACAGATTTGGGTTAGAACCCACCAAATAAGAATCACTGGTTCTGTTCAGGATGCTCACAAATGAACATCATATGAGTTTTGTTATAATGCAAGGTAGAATTGGGGCTGATTTATTGTCAGGTGATGGTGACAAACACACAGACAGTGAAACAGATGGAGAGTGTGAACAAGACTCTGTAGTCAACTCACATATTAGCATGCTTCCCTCTCTGAGGAGATCTGAGAAATACTGAGTTTTAATCAGACACGGAAGGGTGAGTGACACTATAATGCCACCATCATTAAGCGACCAGGAACAGACGCACCCTACTTCCTCGCCGCAATCAAGAGACTTCCCCAAGGGCTGGAGGAAGATGGAGACAGACAGACATACAAAAAGTGTGAGGTTGAGTCGGATGCCAGTGTCCTGCTGAAAAGACCGGCGTAACCCTATAAAACCTACTGCATTATATTTGATATGCAACTTTCTTAGGCTTCTAAATTATCAACATGATCTTCTACATGCATTCTGTCATCTGATATTTCAAACTTTTTACCAAGTAAAAGGCCACTTAGTATAAAATGTCCAGCTTCAGGTTCTCATACACGTGTCTGCTGTGATTTCTATAAAGTTAATGCAAGAATAACAGAAATATTGCTAGTAATATTTCAAGATGAATATTTACTGGACTAAAAGAACAGGTTTACTGGATTATACAACACTTTTTAGAAAATCATGTTAAAATGTGAGTATCAAATATGATACTGCAGGCTTTTGAGGAACGTTTATGTGTAATATGTAGCTATATGTTTATGTGTTCATCTTCCAAGCATCATTGGATTGCATTGCATTATATGTTTAGAAACTGCAGAGCTTTGTTCATAAAACTAAGCATCTAAATATAATCTTACTAAGACATTGATATATTGCTATGCATTTTATGTTAATGTTATTAAAATATAATTAATTTACAAACGATTTCATAATTCTGCTCAGTTTGAGCCTCTAAATAAAACATGCTATTTTTCAGATTTTTATTTAAAAAAAAAAAGTTTTGTCAAAAATGAATAATAAAAATTGTTTTACCATTAAATTTTGTATAACAAAATTTATTCGTAACTTGCATTCAAATTCGATTCGTTCACTTAAAAGATTCGCTCAATTCATTTGCGTACAAACGCCTTAAAGCCGATGTCGAGATGGACAGGCTGTGACATCCTCTCATCCTCAAAAACCACGAACAAATTACACAAGGTAAAGGGTAATATAACCCACACATTTAATATACATGTTCACGTGGAGGATAAACCTGGTTTGTGTCGATTACATCGTGTGACGAATTACACGAAAACTTCGAAATTCAAGAGGCTTGTTCACTCAGCAACAGAACACACCGACAAACGGTTTGAGTGCGAAATACGGTCATGCTTATACACAGTTCACATATGAACGACTGAAAACCATATTTTATAACCACTGACTTAAATGTGAGATCGAATTTGTGCTGTGTAAAGTTAACTAAACTGCAGTCGACATAGCGTTAGTCGCCTCAGGCGCGCGCTTCGCAGGTAAGCTAGTTATTTGCTATAGTGTTACTCTCAGCTGATTAATAACTGTATTGTATAGCCGAAGAGTGAGATAAAAGATAGTTGATGCATAGTATAATGAAACATTTGCAGGGTTTCAAGGTTTTAAAAAGTCTTAATTCTCCCTTCCACAAATGTAGGCCTTAAAGGCCTGGTTTCACAGACGGTTAAATTAGGATATTTAAGCAGCTTTTATAAAAATGCCTTAGAAAAAAACATTATTCGTGTGCGTCTTGAGACAAAACAATGGCACTGGCATTATTTTAACACATGTCAGTGCAAGTTATTTTCAGTTAAGACAGCTCAAACATGCATTTTAGTCTTGGACTAGAATTAAAGGGATACTCCACCCCAAAATGAACATTTTGTCATTAATCACTTACCCCCATGTCGTTCCAAACCAAGTAAATAACACTGTCAAGGTCCAGGAAAGTATGAAAAGCATCGTCAGAAAAGTCCATCTGCCATCAGCGGTTCAACCGTATTGTTATGAAGCGACAAGAATATGTTTTTTACATGAAGAACACAAAAATAATGACTTTATTCAACAATTCCTCTCCTCTGTGTCTCTCCACATCACCGTATGACACAATTTCGGATAATATGAGCTGAACGCAGGCAGTCAGCAGCGCTGCACTGAAGTGCTGTTTTCTTATAAATCAAAGCGTAAATACACACAGAAACGTATCCTTGTGGCGCCGCTGACGCAGTATAATGTACGCAGTTTGCGTTCAGCTCATATTCTCCAAAATGACCCTTCAGTGATGTGGAGAGACACAGAGGGGAGGAATTGTTGAATAAAGTTGTTATTTTTGCACAATGATATTACCATTGACTCTCTCACATAATATTATAGCCATGCAGCCTTTCTCTCTGGTACAGAGTACAGTTGTACCTTTTATAGTTATAGAACATATAATCTAAAATTGCTCTTTAAAGCATTAAAATCACTAAATAAAAAGTACATTTTAACTGCTATAAGAAACACATTAACTCATCTGAGCTTAGTAATTATTGTATTTTCTTACATTTTATTTACCCATTGGCATTACAATAGTCCCTTTACACTTACTGCTATCATAACAATACACTTATATGTAGGTTTAAAACTCTAAAAAAGGCACATTTAACTCTTTTAAAAAACATTATACAAAAACATATACGTGTAGGCTATATTTTTTTATTTATTTTTAGTTTTCCAGTACAAATATCTTAACTTACGAAATCAAGATACATTTACATTCACATAGATACAGGTTTAGATGCAAACTGAAGACATGAAGTCTTGTTTTCTGAGAAACTTAAAATTAAGTAAAAAAAAAAGAACATAGCAAATGCAAATGGGGAATGAAAACTTGTTTGAATTAAGTTGATCTTTTGGCAGGTGTTTTCCCATTTTAATAAAATTGTATTTTGATCAGTTTCTTAGAAAACAAGACTTTATTTTATGTTCAGTGAAACATAAGTGAACTAGCTGCATGACGTTGACTAGTTTCCTGTTACATCATTATTACATAATGGTTGCTTTCTCATAACATGGAGGTTAAAACTACTGAATACGCCAACATATTTGTACTTTAGTGTACATGTATATTTTTTATATGTCAGTCAAACAGCTATGTAAGGAATACACTAGTTTCCAGTCGTATGATTACTACGTCACTGTTGCGTGTTCATGCCATGCAGGTTTCCGTAGTGTAGTGGTTATCACGTTCGCCTAACACGCGAAAGGTCCCCGGTTCGAAACCGGGCGGAAACAAATTATTGTCTTTATTTTTATTTTTAAGAGTTTAACACAATATTTTGAACGTGACTAGCTATTTAAGATTGTATAAATTTTATATTAAAGATTTGCTATATTCAGAACAGCATACTAGCACACTGCTATGTTAGAAAGATACGGTAAAAATACTAAGAGTAGTATGCAGTTCTGAATTAGCATTAAATCTGAGACAATCACATGAGTATTTTTAATATTTTCAACAGAAAAAAAACCTTTTGAGAAGTTATGGGAGCAAAGCCATTCACCGTGGTGAAAAGATCTAAATGACTGAATGTTTACCAGCGTACGGTTGTTAGCTGCAGATACAACATTATAGCCTCAAAAACTAGATATTACTAAGAAAACAAAAATTAAGAAATTAAAGATTTTTTTTTTTTTTTTTTAATAAAACAGCAAAGTAGACTTTTGTTATTCAGTTTTATGTTGCAACATATAGAGGCTCTTCACATGCAGGTTTCCGTAGTGTAGTGGTTATCACGTTCGCCTCACACGCGAAAGGTCCCCGGTTCGAAACCGGGCGGAAACATGGTTTTGCACAAAAAACATTAGTTTTTTTTTTTTTTTACATCCCTAAATTATTCTGTCCGTTCTCATTTATACTAAACAAAAATTTTTTTTTTTACAGGCCTTCACACTAATTTAAATAACCTTTTTTTTGTTCATAATGATTGTAAAACTCAACTAATCCTCCACAAGAGGGCGCACTAGAACCAGTCATGTTGGGTAGTCTTGCACTCATCAGCAGTCTGGTTCTTTCACAGTGTTGATCTTTCAAAGACATAACGGTTATTCTTGAATACATAGTGGTCTTGACCCTCCTAACCTCTATCTTGTGCTCTCACTGCTATCTGTCTCATTATTATCCCTTTACTCCTCCTGTTTTACCATCTCTCTCTTTCTTTCCATTGCATTTGCCCGAGGTTTTTTCTCGGTATTCCCTTTGAGCTTCCTTCTTCCTCTTCCCATGCCCCGTTGAAGCTCTAATAAGACTCTTGCTCTGACACGTCATGACCCGTCAGCCACAGTCAAATTAACATGACCAGACGTGGACGTGGACGTGTTCTGTCCACCTCCATTTGTTTTGTTTTTTCTTTTTTCTTTGTTTGCACGCTGAGGGAAACCACCTCCGTGGCTGCTGCAGCATTCTTGTTTGCCTTTTGTAGTTTCTGGCAGTCTAGAGGCGCTTTGATCTGGTGAGTTCGTCATAAACTTCCTGTAAGAATGGTGACGTTCATTGACGAGAGGCCTGATGGCCCCGGCAAGAACCACTCATCCAGGCAGATGAAAGTGGGCTCTTGTGGAGGCAACCACTCTAGTCCCAGTTCCTCCACAGCCTTTAACAGGACACGGAATAGTTCGGCGTCCATCACTGGGTGGCAGGATCATTGGTTGAGCCCGAAAGCTCCCCCATGTCTGAAGCCACCAACGACATGCTGTCATCCAGCACGTCACACTCACTCCCACCAAACGAGACCTGGTCGCTCGCAGAGGGATGCTGGTCTGGTTGGAAGAAGAGGACAGGGGGCGGGGCTGGCATGAGCTCGCTCGTCTCCGGGCGCTGAGGTCCTCTGCCCTGCTGTTTTTTTTCCTCACAGTTTCCTGGGAGGAAGAAAATGGGAGGGCACGAGGGGCGGAGTCGCTTTCTGAAAAGGAGGAGGAGAGACTCATATCCTCGCAATGAGGACATTCCATCTCTTTGAATGCATCTTCTGCATGGGATTTTCCCAAAGAATAAGATGCAATCGCTGTGATTATCAGCGGCGTGCAGGGAAGATCTGTACGAGCAACAGAGTCGGCGTGACATTTGCAACAACGTCGCTAAATTTGATCAGCCGAGCAGAGAGTGGTGTTGATCCGCTGCAAGGCGTCTCCACGGCGAAGCTTCAAGAAAGTGGTTTTGTATTTCGATTATTTCCATGATCGATCGTCGTTTAAATTAACGATCAATTAATCGATTAATCGTTAACCATAATGCTGCAAAATGCGTCTATTGCAGGCACGCAGTCACCGACATGACAGGATGTGCAAAAGCCACACACACACACAAAACGCTTTCTCACTTGAATTTAAAGGGGTTTTAGTCTGAATAAAATGCTAGTAGCAGGATTGTAAAATGAATAGATGTGATTATGATCATTTGATAAAATGAAAGAGAGCGCGCCATACGTTTGAGATCATTTAGTTTGTTGACTGTTTCCCTGCACGGAGACCGCTGAATGCGCCTCTTTAAATGGTTTTGTGGTGCTCATTGTTGTATTTTAAAACACAATTGCAATGTTTTCAATTGACATTATGGTATTTAAAATAAATGGTATTTAAAATAAAATTATCCCAAACGTAACTATGGCACGCGTGTGGCTGCGCTGCGCAGTAAGTGAACTACATCAGCGCTGCTGCACCAAAACACACTGTTGCTCACATGAATTTGATCCTGCTGGATTCTGTCCTTTACAGAATGTGTGAGATTTTTAATTTTTGCGTTGGGTTATTTGTTTTTGTTTTTAAGGCATACAGTGCATTAGATCGTGACAGTGCGTGTGTGCGCGCATATGAGGACGAGCGAGCGCGGCTTTGGCTAGATTTATTCGGAGGTTAGCCTATTGCTCATGTCTCATTCGGCACAAATCCAATGTTTCCATATTCGCTATGTATTTGAATGTTAAACTATTAATTTATAATGTAAACTAGGCTTTTACTTTACACGCATTCGCATATAGACGGAAAAGATCATCCTCTTCATATGAACAAAAACGTCATTGGGGGTCTATTTAAACTGACCAGTGTAACCTTTTAAATGTTTAGTTGACTATTTTATTTAGATAATGAACAGACTGCGATGTAAGTTTGAATCGCTAGAATATACGTGTGCAGCAGGCTCCGGCGCGATCGAAACAGCTGAGACATTAAAAAAAAACCTTTTCCGCAAAAGTGTTTACTTTCAATTGTGCGCACACAATAAAAACAGAAGATTTGTGCTCTTGTAAAATAAAGCAAACAAACAGAATGCGTTGTCATCCTTTTTCTTTTCTTTCCGTGAACTTTTGGAGCGCCGCCACACTTTTGTTTTAAATCCGTTATCTTAATTATTTAAGTCAAAAGTATATTGCGCATATTTAAAAAAAAAAAAAGTATGAAAAAAAAATTGTAATTTTTATGTTGGGCCTATTACTTTAGGCTACATAGGCTATACATTTTCCTTTAAAGCATCCCATTTTGTCCCCGGGCTTGAGAACCTGTGCCCTGGTAGACTGTAGGTCCATGCAGAAACTTGTGAACGATGCTCGGCGTCACCGTTTAGTGACATCAGTGAACGCTCCGGGAAAACGTATTGTCTGTGTCGGTCACACAGCGCCTATTAATCGCTGTTTTGAATCCAGCAATTATTATTTACAAATTATAAGCTCTGGTTATGACAAGTGTGGTACCTATAAAAGCTTTGTTTATAAGAGGAATAATAGGAAACTCTTAGATCGCGACCATGCCTCTGGATGCGCTCAAGCCTTCATTTACGCGGCTTTGTTCTGGTTTGCCGGTTGCTCACGAATTTCCACAAATTCAATAACATATAGGCATTGTTTCTTTTCCTAAATCTTCACAGTCTAACCCTCTAATTTTGCAGGTTTATTTTATCTTTCACTTTTAATCACTTTTTTCGCATCTCTTACTGTGGTAAACACGGGAAGGGAAATTAAAGATTTCAAGAATTAAGAATTTGTTCGATTTATTAATTTGTTCCCTTATTTCACTTAAATCATGGGTTATTTAGGGAACAAAATTAATGAAACATGGACAGTTGCCACAAATTAATAAGTCATAGGAACGAATTATAACAAGTTGTAGGAATGAATAGACTACCTGTCCACTGTGTCCCGCAGCCCTGGAAAGCGCACGATATGAAACAGTTATCTGATGAAATGATTAGTTACTACATTTCTATAGCTTTTTATGTTGAAGAACTTTTATGTTATTTCTATTTTAATGTACTTTAAAGTTTAAATCACATTAAAAGCTTAATTTGTACATTGTGAATGAATGATGGTGCGTTTATATACGGTCTCCGTCACTCACAGCCGCTCGCACGTGTTGAGTGCGCATGAGCCGCACGCAGCCCAACATTAAATCGGTTAACCGACCATCGACAGCCTTAATCGATTGCATCTCTTATCGACAATTAATCGATCATCGATTAATCGTTGACATCCCTAAGAGTGGTGTTGATCCGCTGCAAGGCGTCTCCACGGCGAATGAAGGAGAATAAATCTGAGGATCCTATGGTGATATCCCCACTTATATATCCAGATGGTACCGCCCATTCTGGCTGGCTTCATCGCCATAGGTTCATTTTTGGCTTCAGTCATCGGATAAAAAGGAGTTTTCCCCCATAGCGTCTTAGCAGACGCAGTACGAGTGAAGTATCGATAGGTAACCTTGTATGTCCAAAACCACTACCACTTTCAGAAAATGTAAAAACAAAACAGAATAAAACAATAAATAAATAAAAAATTACTTATTAAACACAGCATCGTCAGAATTGGTTTTGTGGCTTATATGATAAAACACTTGCATGTGCCATTATAATATTAACATTTTAGGAAAATCAAGCTCAAATCGAGTTACAAGGTTATTGACCAGCGAATGATGGCAATATGTGTTTTGTCCGCTCAGATTTTTGTTGTTGAATACATTTGGTCAAAATCACATGATATAAAAGATAAAGCTTTATGCATTGTCTGGCTATATAAGTATGTTTGTTAGATATAGATGGAAGGTGATTGGTTTGTTTTTTGCTCTTTAAACACAAAAAACATTATCCTTTATAGACATGGTGTTTCTTGAGTAAAGAACATGCTGTACTTATTAAATCATCAGTTCTTTATTTACCCTTGCATTGCAAACAAGCAGAGATCTGTCTCCAGACTGTGCGTGGCACTTTCTGAATGGAGGTGGGGTGGAGTTATGAGGTTTAATTGACAGTTTGAGGGTCCAGTGGCTTTACAAGGTTTAGTCCCAACCTCTTTTGAATGCTTTTCATTGGTTAAATATTTTTAATACCCACAAACAGACATAAAGATGACCAATAGCATTGATTTAAAATAATACTAAGAATAACTAAATATAATAGAGATAAAAAGTTTTGATAATTTTCCACGGCACACTTGACAACCTGTCACTAGTGTGCCACAGCACAGGGGTTGGGAAACACTGCTGTAGACATTACATTACTGCAACAAGAGTCCAATCCTGTTATAACCAGATTAAGGTTCTTATAAAAGGATGCTTTCTGTTATCCTATCCACAGCCCTATAAACACTGAAACACTGTCACTAAAGCCCTCGCTCTTTCTTGAGAAGGAATTAAAGGATAAGAGAAGCACTCGTTTATGGAGAGACATGCACACATAAAGATTTCCCATGAAATCCATGGCTGTTTGTATCATCCCTCTTCTGAAATTGGCCCTCATGAATCAAACAGCTGTATTGACATGCAGAGTTTCTAGAGCAGCACATGTGCCACATTTTTGCTATAATAGCACTTAAGTTTTTTTTTTTATTATCTATTAAAGGGTTAGTTCACCCCAAAATGAAAATTATGTCATTAATTACTCACCCTCATATCGTTCCAAACCCGTAAGACCTTCGTTTATAATGAAAATTACAAATTAAGATATTTTGATGAAATCGGAGCGCTATCTGACCCTACATAGACAGCAACGCAACTGAAATGTCCATGTGTACATCATCATAAAACAGTAAATGTAGCATCAGTGGCTCAACTTCAGTTTTGCGATGCTATGAGAATAGCAAAACACTTTATCACCATTTTTCGGCAATTTATTCACCATTCTTCTCCCCTGAGTTACGTTTTCTGCATTTATAGAGTATTACAATGCTTACCCACGCTTTCCCCTAAGTGTAAACAACGCTTATTACGTTGATAAACACTAATTACGTCCAATACGTTCTTGGATACTATCCAAAAAGGCGGAAGACGTAACTCGGGGGAAAAGAATGGTTGAGTAAATTGTTATTTTAATATTTAATACTTTCGAAAAATACGTTATTGGTTACTATGGGGAAAGGAATGGTTTAGTATATTGTGTTTTACAGATGTATTTACTCCTATTCTGGACCTGGGAACATTTCAGTTGCATAGCTGTCTGTGGAGGGTCAGATTTCTCTTAGATTTTTTTAAAGATTTTCTTAATTTGTGTTCCGAAGATGAATGAAGGTCTTACGGGTTTGGAACGACATGAGGGTGAGTAATCAATGACATAATTTTCCTTTTGGGGTGAACTAACCCTTTAAGAATATCTGTCTGTGTGTCTGAACATTTAAAAAAAATAAAGGTTCTTCACTGACATTGATGGTTCCATGAAGTCCTGTTAGCGTTCATGCATTTTTTGCAGTGATGCCATGGAAGAACCATTTTTGGTTCCTCGAACCTTTTAGTGAACCGTTCTTAAAAGAACCATTTTTTATTTAGCGTTATCCACTTATGATCAGATCAGCAAAAACACATCTTAATACCAGGTGCAAACAAGGCCTTTGTGTGAAGAACTTTAAAAAAATCTAAAAAACCTTTTCCACTATAAAGAACTTTTTGTGCAATGGAAAGATTCTATGGATGTTAAAGGTTCTTCATGGAACCGTTGATGCCATTGAATCACAATCTTTCCATTCCACAAAAGGTTCTATATAGTGGACAAAGTTTCTTTAGACTATTAAAATGTTCTTAAAGGGGTCCAAGTATGCTCTTTTACAAGGTCTTGATTTTGTTTTGGGGGTGTACTAGAACAGGCTCTCATACTAAGTTGTTAGTGATAACACTTGTTGCCTTCTCTGGTGCAGCTCAACCAGGTCTTTCTGAGACTCCCATTGCGCTGTCGAGTTGGGTTTAGCTCTTCAGTTGTGTGTTGGTGTTATGGGGACAGCAATCACAAATCCCCTAAAATGCGCCTGTGAGTTTTGTGTAAATATTGTGTCAAAAGTCAAACGAGGTAAACATTTGTTGTAAGCCTTTGTTTGGAAAAAAGTAGATTTCTGATAAGAGATAAACGTTATCTCCTAGTTTGAAGGTCTGGACATTTTGATCTTTGATATCACTTTGCAGTCTTTTTTATGCTCAAAACAGCACCATTGTGTACGACTAACGAAAGCTTTAACAAATCGGTCCTTTTGAAAAGCATAATAACTTGTCCGCGTTTGAAAAAGCATAATAACACCCCTTTAACACTGAGAAAAAAATGGTTATTTTAAGAACTGTTCACTGAACAGTTGTTTGGGAAACCAAAAGTGGTTCATTTATGGCATTGCTGTAAACCCTCTCTTTGAAACCTTTTTTTTTAAAGAGTGCATATGTGAACCAGGAACTTTCCACTGTGTCCTAGAGTAAATCCCTTCATGCTAGTTTGCTTCAAGTGTGTATGTACCTGCGGTAGGTCTACTGAATTGCATTGCATCCACTGTGTATCACTCTGAAAGGATCATCTTTCAATGTAGCACTAAAAAAAAGCTTTTGACTGTACCTACCTTGATATAAAAGTTAAATGAGTTTATTTTGCTCAAAGGCCTTGTTCCAGTGTTTTTTATAAAGCATGAAAGTTCACCCATGTTCATCAGCAAAACCATGGCAGTTGTTTTTTTCCCCCTCTTCCAGGCACCTTGAGTTTCTGTCTCTCTTTTTTTTTTATTGCACATCAATGCATCTACAAGGTCCCGCTGCACCGCACCTCTTGATTTTCCCCATGAAATAATCAAACCTCCTTTGAGAGTGTCGCCTTTATAGTCTCTCTCCAGGCAGGAAACAACACGGAGAGTAAAGGGGGATTTCTATCGCTGCAAAAAGTTGAAAAGTTGATGTGAACTCTTGTAATCCTTCATGAATATGTGTATCAATCAGATGTTTTTTCTCCTGAGTGACTGTTCGGTGTTTATGTGCGACTTAAGTGTAATGAAACATTGTGAAAGAAAGCGAATCTGTGTTACTCTTGACGCACTCAAGCTACATTATAGCTCTGTCATCTTTGAAAGAGTTTCTCATTAATTCCTAAAGTTCTTTAGGAGGGGAATGAAATGAGGGGAACATTGTCTTTGAAGTTGTGTGGAGCATCTCAGGAGACCTGGAGGCCTCAGGCTGGTCTTAGCTAGTGATGAGGGAGATGTTGTTTTGAAAGGGAATCGTTCCACCCTCCACTCATGTTCAGCTATCACATAAATGCACAGCACACGCTGATAAAGAAAGGATCACTTGCTCCAGTGTTTGGTAGGTCATGATACAGTGACTGCATTTGATTTACACATTCTGTAGACAGTTTAGAGTCCCTGAGTATTTGCAACACATCAGTGTAATACAGTAACATACTGTAGGTTGTAATTGTGTTATTATTGATTACAATTTCTGTTAGCCACAATGATTTGATATATTGATATGTTATGTTATTTTTTTTTTTTTTTTTTTTTTTCTGTTTCATGAATTATGCTCTTGCTGCCATTGGGGCATGTTGTCAAAAAATAAATTTTTACATGTTGTAATTGTATTATTAGAATTAATTAAAATTTCAGTTTTTGCTGTTTGCTAATTATGGTCTTTATTATGCAACTTTTTATTTCTTGGGTGACATGCTTATTAAGAAATTGTGCTTTTTGAAAATATATGCTTAAGAAATTGATTTTTATTATTATTTTTTAAAACAAAAACGAAGAAATATTCACTGTTCATCTATCCAGTACCGCCGCTCCCTATACGCAGAGTACGCAGTTTGCGTAGGGCACCAACTCCCAGGGGGTGCACCATCCCAGTTGCTTAAAAAAAAAAAAAAAAAAAAACTTATGTTCTATATTAATATTAACATATGCATATACAGAAATACAATATAAACATGAACATAAATACATAATTATATAAAAAAACGCATTTTACGGTTAAGAAAATACTGCTCACTTAGTAAAATAGATTCCATTGCTATTTATACTTTCAAATTGCTGTTGATTTTTGATTCAATTTATTATTGTTTATTTTGATATTTAATCTTTTAAAATGTTTTATTTAATGTGTGTAATTTGTTTATTTTTTATTTTTTGCTGTAGAGCCACAATTTTAATTTGTAAATAATACAATTTATTTATTAACATTTATGTTTTATTAAAGTTCTATTTTGACCATTATAGTAGTAGTTTTTTTCCCATAATATTTGGGGGAGGGGGCACAACAATACAATTCTGCTTAGGGCACCCATTTGGCCAGCAGTGGCCCTGTATCTATCTATCTGTCTGTCTGTCTGTCTGTCCTTTACAACTTTATAAACCTTGAAGTATTTAAAGTCCATTAAGCATGTGTAACATTCAAACTCAAAGCATCCTTGAGACTTTCAGGTGAGCCAACAACAGACTGACGCACCTTCCTTTTCTAGTTTTAATTCTTGAAGTGTGTAAACAAAAATAGTTTTGTACCCTGAATATTTTCAACACAATAACTTCTAAAAAGGTTCATATATAATATAAGTTTTTATACAGTTCAATCACTGTAATCCCACCCTTCCGAGAGAGAAAGAGACAAAACTGTATGGCCTTGAGACAGCGTGTTGTCAATGTGATATTCAATGTCATGTATTTGAAGTGTTATTTTATTATTTTAATATAATTGTTGTATTTTGCTTCAATATGCGTTGTAGTCAAGGCTACCGTGTGTAGGGGTCTGCAGCAGGTCTTGTACTTAGCTTTAAAGCACAAATCCCCTTTACAAACAAGGAATACAGCTTGGAACGTTCCAATTTCTTTTTTGGGGGTACAGTGGATCGCTAAAACTGTATTAACGTGATGTTAATATATATGGTCGAACACGTAAACATCATATTATGTATTTATCTTTTTAACAACAAGATTTTATGCAAATATAAGCAAAACCGGAATGTTGTCGTTTAAATGATTTTTTACTTAGGATTAACAAAACCCTATTCAAGATTTGGTATCTTCCACTCGCCAGCTGATCGGCCTCGACTCCCGGTGCGGTCCGTCGGACTGTACGCGGCCGTTAATTTCTTGAATTTTGTCTAAATTACGTCGGATTCATAGTAACGGCCGCTCGTGTCCGCATCTTTCACTTCTTACGCTGCGTTTTAAGCTCGGGGATTTCGGTGTAAAGCGTTTTTGATTAAACGTCGAACCGAGGAATTCCCGCAAAAGCTTTAGGCCGCGAGCGGATCCCCGGTGTTTCCCGCAGAACCCTGCCGCCTTCACATCGCCACCATGGGGGACACAGGAAGCGAGCGCAGCAAGCCGCCTAGTATTCCTCCCCGCTGCCCTTGTGGATTTTGGGGGTAAGATGATTAATTTTACACGTGAGTATACCTGTGCGCCGAATTAGATGTGGATACGGCGAGAAATGTGAATGAAATGTGAAGTGTTTGTTGTTCATTGTTGTAGGCCGATGGATGGGGGTGGGGAACAACCACTCCTGTTTTTCACATCCACAGCTGCTGTTTTCCCTCGAACACGCATAAGACACATACATCCATCAAACACACATTTGCATTTAAAAGTCCAGGCTCATCTAAAGCACATTTGGGCGATTTGGTGGTTTTTAACGAGCTTTGTGAGCTGGACTGACAGATCACTCATTTCCTCCTGTCCTCTATCACAATCATTGGCTATGTTTGAATGCCTTATCTTCACAGCTTTTTTGGCATTATAGATTGCATAATGTTCGTTTTGTATCCAGAAAACGTATTGAACGTTTTTAGCATAGACGTTTGCAGATTTTCTTTGTGGCATCGTTTTATTTTATTTTATTTTTTTGGCTGTATTTAAAATCTAGCGTCTTGCCTTCTTAGACAATATTTTGAGCATTAAAGGTGGCAATAATTTTTGGATTGTATTTCAGAACCTACATTTTGGGTAAGCTGCCTCCCTAGACAGGTTTTTATGGCATCACTGTTGACATTATGATGCATTTCAAAACATTGTGTGTTGGCTTCCTAGACCAGGGGCTTTCAATCTTTTATATGCTACAATCCTAGAATAAAAAAGCAGCTTTCTCTTGTGTGTGTGTGTGTAAAAGATCAAGTTTATATTGTGAATCATTAATGTTTATATATATATATATATATATATATATATATATATATATAATAATTTTAATTTTTTTTTTTTTTTTTTTTTTTTTTTTTTTTTTTTTGGAAATTTGCATTGCATTACACAATTTTCCTACTGGATGATTTATTCATTTTAGCAATATTTGTATTATTTTTTTTTTTGTATTTAATTTATTTTAATAATTTTTATTTGAATTTATTATTTTAGAATGCATTTTTAACACAGTGTTTTTGTAAAATTTTCCACAGACCCCTAGCACTCCCTTGCGGCCCCTTTGGGTTCCCTTTGCCCTAGTTTGAAAACTCTTGTCCTAGACAACATTTTGGGATTTTTTCCTTCTTTTTTTGGGACATTCTTCTTACCTAGACAGCATTTTGAACATTTGATGCACAATTCTGATGCCTTAAAATTAGGGCTGCATGATTAATCGCGATTATCATGCCCATTTTGTCAGTAAAGCCGGTCTGTGATTAGTAGTAAATTTCCATCACCTAATTTCAGGTGGAGCAGTATTTTCTACACAGTGCCGTAGTTCTCTGACAAGCTATGCAAAATCGCTTTCATAATCGCAGACAATGTAATCCTAGGATTATGAAATCATTCGCGAAAATGACAGCTGTTTGTGTATTTTCTCAGTGAACTACGGCACTGTGTAGTAAATTCTGCTCCATCGGACGGCACGTGAAAATACCACATTTAATAACATGTTTTTACTCAACTCACTTCATAATGTCAGTCGAGGTTTTGTAATAAATCCTTCTGTGAGATGATGTGGCTTCTTAAACAGAATAATTAAGGCACACAATATTTCTTTGTATTGTAAGCAGTGATAAAGGCTATGTCGATTAGCATTTCATTATAGATATACTTTATTTTGATGAAAATTATAATAATAAGAACTTCGATAAACCATATATTCCCGTAGTCGTGTGTTTATTAGTCACGTTGAATCAATGAAAGCAGTTAAATCTTCTGTTTATTCAGCTGCAGTGATAGGCATTTCCTGGATTTCTTCTTCGGGGCATATTTGGATTTTCCGCGTGAGGGTGCCCTCTGGCCTTCGGATGGAGATTTACTGCTGATCACAGAACTGTGCATCACTGAAAGACACGCATGACAATCGCAGCTTCTGCCTAATCGTGATTTATCACCTTTGTGATTTAATTTGGATTAATTGTGCAGCCCTACTTAAAATGCTGTTTAGGTAGGCACCTCCCTAGGTTTTGAGACACAGTCATCAAAGGCTAATGACAGATTGCCTTTTTCTTGAGTGACACATCAGTCAGGGCACTTCTTCAAGCACGTGTCAGGCTCACAGGTGCAGTCATTTGACACTCCTTGCTGTCTGTGCTCCAAACAAATGCACCAGATCTGGGCAAGACAGACCTCTGACAGGTGATCATTCCACAGCTTTTTATTAGCCATTTGTCCATTTGTTTTCATTAAAAAAATTAGATGATAAAGCAAAGGTTGGATCAAATGCTTATGCAACACCAGTAATTGTTGCTTTGCTCGTGTATCAAGTGATTTAATCACATAAAGCCCCTCTCACTTTACCCCGTAACTAAACTATTATAAAATAGGCTTAATCTGCCTTTTTTATTTTGTAAATTAGATTGTAAATCTGTTGATGGTGTCTTTGATTTGTTAGGTCAGGGTTTCACAAATGGAGATTTAGGGAACTGAATGTGATAGAAATGCCTGCTAAATCTACGTACTTTTTTTCAAAATTGATTAATCAATGGAGGATTGGTCACATTTTTCAACTTGTCATCCAGCAACCAATTAGAAGACCATTTTGGTCCACACATTCCAACAAAGAAAGGTTCATTGAACTAGTGTTGTGAGTTTGGGGTGAGACTACCTGTTTGCAGCTAGTGGCAAAAAATGGCAGAATGCAGTGTCATGCTTTATTGCAATAGTATATTAATGACCCAGATGAGTGCTGTCATTGTGGTTTGTTCATTTTCTGGAATGAAGTCAAGGTTTACTTCAAGGTGTGAGTGTACATGGGTGTGTGTATTTTGGTGGATTTAAAATGATGACACGTGATGAATAATCTACAAATTGGTCTTTTCATCTTTGTCATGATCACTAACTATAGTCATTTTCAGCTCTCTGCTTTATGTGTCATGTTTGTGTGACTGAAAGACTCCAATAGATTGTAGCAGTGGTTTTTGGATTTTGGACTCTGTATTCAAGTGACACAGTTGCTGTCATTGAAGATGCACATGAGATTTGAAACATAGCAGACGTTAACATAGCACATCATATCTGGCTTTTGATAGCGCTGTGCAGTCCTTCTCTATTCTGATTCCTTGACTGTTTTTCCCTTTCAGATTTTGACTTTAACATATTGACTGGTTGCTTTGTGCAGAGATATATTAAATAATACAGTAAATGTCCTTAAAGAGGTGTATGTTGAATCAGCCTTGTAATGTCAAAGTCCCAGTTTTCCTTTCACTGTGATTCTTATTTTTTAAATAACTGCCAGCTCCAAAGAAAAAAAAAAGTATGATAAAGTCCACTTGACTGAAGGCGTACAGTAGTTTTATGTGATCAAGATCTCATTATTTGCATTATTCAGCAGCTCTCCTTTTGTGCTCATGGAAAAATAAAATCATATGGGTTGGGAATGAATGAATGAGGGTTAGTAAATCATGATTTGTAAAATCAAGTTTGATTAATTTGTCATTCAGTTAAAGCTGTCCATTTTTGTCCGTCATTGCTTTCTGCATTGTTTATTTTGCAAAAACTGTATGTTGGTAGATGATGTTTTACTGTTTATTGGTGCATTTAAATGACCATGATTAATCCACATTCTTGTGTTTGTTTAGTATAAAACTTTGTTGAAGCATTAAACATTTTTAGTTTACAAATGGTTAAAATAGCTGTTTGTTTTGCAAAATCATTTAAGCCATTTTAGACCAAATCCCTATTTGAATTTTAAATACATTAAAAAGATAGTAACCCAACCTTATAAACAGTTAAGCATTTCCTTTGTTTTCTGAATTTCCAGATTTTACTCAGATGGTCAAAAGATTTCCCACAGCCCCTGTTACATAAATACTTTTCTTATCAATTTCCTCCATGCTTTATTTCTCTGGGTACTTTGATGCATCAGTATAAACTTTTACCTGTTTATATCTGGTTTTAGTTTGAAAGGATTAATGTGGACTAAATTGTAGTTCACTTAAAATACTAATGGCATGCAACCTGTTGCATGTGTAAGAGCAGTTTCAGAACATGAGTGGTTCTTCCCTCAATCTTGTGTAGACTTGCCCAACTGGTGTTGAATGGCACAAGCAAATGCAGCTCTGTTTTGATAACCAGTGTCAAGAAAAATTGTGCACCTACTTGAATTGTAAAACAACCGCACATCCTTGCTAATATGTCAAGATTAAACCAACGGCTATGAAGTATCTGATGTAAGTAACGTGAGTAAACTCAGCCCATCCTTAGTGCAGTAGGTTATCTGAAGATGTGGTTAACTACTAGACCGGATACAAGTAAAGACAGTAGTTAGGAAACAAAACAGGTTGCTGCGTTGATTCAAAACCTCATCTTTTGCTTCAGAAATTGTAGTCTATTCTGAATTGATTTGCTTTATAAAATGTAATTCTCAGATAGAGTAATTTTAAGGATGTCTGAGTAGGGGTATAAAATCTTTTATTAAAGGGATAGTTCACCCAAAATGGTAAATTCTGCCATCATGACATTTACAGACCCTAAAGTTGTTCCAAACCTGTTTGAGTTCCTTTCCTTTGCTCAACAATAAAAGAAGATATTTTGAAGAATGTTTAACCAAACAGTTGCTGGTCCCCATTGACTTCCATATGATGAAAAAAAAAAAAAAAAACTCAATGCAAGTCAATGGGGACCATTAACTATTTGATTACATTCTTCAAAATATCTTCTTTTGTGTTCAGCAGAAAAAAATAAAATGGTATGTGATGAACTATCTTTTTAATGTAATTGTAAGTCAGGGTTACATTGTATGTCATATTATAGTTATTTTGCTGGAAAATTAAAGGGGTCATATGACGCAGTTGAAATTTTTCCTTTCTCTTTCGAGTGTTACAAGCTGTTGGTGCATAAAGAAGATCTGTAAAGTTGCAAAAACTAAACCACATGTCTACGTCACAATGTGGGAAGATTAGCATAACGCCGCCCAAATATTCACGCAAAGAAAGAAGGTGTAACTTATTCTCGCTGTTGCCATGTCGTGGAGACACTGTGTGTTTCCTTGTGAAAACAAAACTACTTTGTTTGGACTTCCAAAAGAGGACACAACTAGAAATCAGTGGTTAAGTTGTATTTACAACACTGTTCCAGTTCAACCCAAATATTCAGATGTGTGCAGCGCATTTTACGGAGAACGAGGACTGTTTCCTGTGAGAGTAACCTACAGTGCCGGTGTCTATTTCTATAAAGTGGGGCAATTACAACTTTGCAACGACAGTCTGGTGCTTCTGACTCACAGCCTGCAAGTACGTTTTCATATGTAAAGAATTTGCCACTGATGATTCAAACGCAAGTTTTGAGAAGTGTAGAGCTTGTTGTTTGTCGTTTCTCCGATCACAAATGCAAACATGCTTTTTTGTTTACGCAGCGCGATACGCGATGCAGCGTTTAAAAAGACAGTAAAAGTCATTATAATCAGTAATTATGTTCCCACTGGAATGCAACAAATGCCTTGTTTGTAATGGGGTTTTATTGTTTTTGTCTTGTCGCGCTGGGACACACGGCATCACGGTACGGTAACAGTTCCGTTACACGCTTGAGGTATTCAGCCAATCACAACGCACTGGGTAGCTGGCCAATCAGCATACACCTTGCTTTTTGAAACAATGAGCTTTGTGAAAATCGATGCAGGAAGGCAGGCCATAGAGGAGAAACAGTAATGTACAGTATGTGGAAAATAATGTTTTTTGAACCTTAAACCACATAAACACATTGCATTACACCAAATACACAAAATAATGTTCTTTTTAGCAACGACATATGACCCCTTTAATGAAATAAAATTGTTTGTTTGTTAAATAGCTACGAGGTAATGTCTATATATGGGTGATCTAGTGGATTAAATGTAATTTATATTGAAGTTTTTGTTTACAACTGTACGAATGCAAACCAAAAGATCTAATTATTCATAACAAAAATGTTTGACATTAAAGTTAAATCAAAATCTGTACTGTTCCACAAAGACATTTCTTTGTGTGTGTAGATAGAGGGCGCTGCAGTTCAGAGGGGCTGAAGTGTAAAGGCCAGCAGTGGCGTTTCATTTTTCATCCCATTTCCGAACTTCCATCTGGCATCTTCCATTTTAACACCTGTTAGCACGTCAGTCTTTTCATTTTCAAGCATGCATTATCTTTTGGGAGCTGGTGCGTGCAGGGAATGAGTGTGGAGAGTGAGATCATCTGTTGTGTTTGGATCCGCCGTCCCCTGTGATTCCCACAGAATACTCTCATTATTGCTAAAGAAAGCCGTCACCAATTCAATGTTGCTTTAATTTTCTTTCAAGGTAAGTGCAATAATATTAGACCTTGAACAGCAGCTACTTTTTAAATAAGGCAACATTCCCATTGCTTGCTGAGTTTTGTTGACATCACACATACAGAGATGTGGTTTCTGTGTGTATTCAGTTGATATCAGGTAGGACTTCACAGGCTGGTGAATAGATGCTAAGACTCTGGAGTGTCCTGTTTGAGAGGATCGTTGCATTTGGATCAGTCAAAATGACTCCCGAATCTGAATAGCTTTTATAGCATTTGAGACTTTGCGTATGTTAGCAGATATTACATCATCTTTTGAAGATACATAATTGTCATTTTTGAAAAACATTTTCGTTATTAAATAAAAGAAGTACAACATTAAAATGTTAATGTTGTTTTGTTTAGTATGTAGTTAGAGCCAATTATTGGCAGGTGGGTTCCTTCTGTAGGAAGCGCGGCATCAATCACATCTCTGAATTAGATTGTGTTATTGTGGTTATTTAGTAAAATGGCTTGATTAATGGTGTGATGTGATTTGTGTTTCTCAGGTTGTTGAATGTGCCACACACAGTGAGTCTTCAGAAGGTGGGCTGAGGTGTGTGCGCACTGGAGTCTTGATTGGGCTGTTTCCTCCTTTCATAAGCCATAATTGCAGATGACATTTAACAGGAGATGTCAGATTAATCTGGAGAGAGGCTGGCTTGATTGGCCTGCAGTCATTTGACTTAGGAATACCATGCGCACACACGCAAGCACACACACGCACACAAACAGTAGCATTTCCTGAAAATATCTAAAAGTTTGGCTGCACAGTGTGTGTAAAATGTCATGTATGTTTCAGTTAAAGTGTGTGTGTTTGTGTGTGGGTATGTGCATTGCTAATGCCTTTTCATGTTATTTTTTACAAATCATTAAGATTTATTTTACTATCATAAAGGTGTTTATTTGATTATCTATTGCCTTTTTAGCATTATTGGTTTTAATGCAATCATTTACAGTTTGATTCATTTTACCAAGTTTTTTATTTTAAAAAAGCAACTTTTTTAAATTACATTTTCATAATATAGTAGCAAGCATCTTGTTTGTTACTACTAGCTCTCATTATGTAGCTTTAATTACTGATAATTACCTTCTTTTTGGATCATTAGTCAGCAAATCCATGGTAAGCATTGCAAGGGTAATGAAAGTTGCAAGTATGGAGTGTAGCTTTAATCGATTCAAGTGGCTTCTCACAAGTCAAAATGGACTCACTCACAGATACTTATGGTCGTTACATTTTGGATTTGATTAAAAGTGGTGATGTATCATTGGTCGTCGAGGTGTTTACTTTGTAATTAGTTTATTCTTCCACCCATGTGATCTATTCTGGCTGATTTGTGGACCAGTTTTTGGTTGGTGGGCATTATAGCATTGATCAGCCAGTCATAGTGTTCAGGAGGCACCTGATGTGTTTCAATGGATCGACAGGTTTAACCGTTTCGGATTATGTCAGTGACAATCATTATAATCAGCACTGTCAAAAACAACTTTCCAACCTTTTTATTTCTCATACACACACAGATGCCCCATTGGTGTGTTCATGTAGTGATGTGCTCTTCAAGACTCAAATGTGCTCATCTTCTTATGTATTATTCCTACCCACAATGCCCTGCTCTCTCCCCATGCATCCTTCCGCCTGCTTGATTGGGCGCTGATTATGATTGCTCTTGATTGTGCTGAAGAAGGTCTGTTGATGTTGTTTTCATTGGTAACCTGTGTCATCCTGAGAGAGAGTTTCCAACGTGTGCAGGAAGTGCAATGTCTGTTTGCGTGTGTGTAAAATAGTGTTTGATGTCTCCACCCTCAGTCTGCAAGTGAAGAACAGTGAAGAGCTCTCCACTGAAGAGGCGTCTGAAGCTTTGTTCACACTGCAAACAATTCCGATTTGTTTTTCAAATGTCCCCACTAAAATAGCTTGTTAAATAGGTATTGCTCTTGTGTAGGGTAAACTTGATTGCAAGCCATAGGGTTGTTTGTTTTGTGAGTTTTGTTTTATGTTTTTTCGATACTTTTTGAGTTTTTTTTTTTTTCAGTGAGTCAGATGAACTTGTTCTAAATCAAACACATCTTTATCCAGTAATCACAAACAATTGGAAAGTTCATGCAGGAAATGCATTAAATAAAAGTATGGGAACCCTTTCGTTTGTGTTTGTTTTTTTTTTTTTTTTTTTTTTTTTTTTTATAAAGGCTTCACATTTTTATTTCTTTTTTAATTTAGTATATTAATAAATTAGTATTTTTTTTTTTTGAATAAAGGAATTCAGCAGCACTTTAGGTTTTGTTGTAGTATTGAAATCAGTACCAAGGATCATGAAGTATCTCTATATAGACATTCAAGGGAATATCTTCTTTCTATCCTTTTCTCTCTCCAGGTCCAGCAAAACCATGAACCTTTGCTCCAAATGTTTTGCTGGTAAGTGATTTATATCACATGGTCTGTATAATCACGATTATACTTGAATCAGTGTGTCTGAACTGTGTTTGAAAGACGCTCATGCTTTGTTGTTCTCTTCATCAGACATACAGAAGAAACAACCAGACGAGGACTGCACTCCAGAGCCCGCCCCCAGCTCAAGCAATAGCCAATCAGCAGTCTTCTGTAATGAGACGAGCAGCAGCAGTAGCCAAACCCTGTCCTCCAAGCCAGCCAGCTCTGAAGAGCCCTCGACAGAAGCCACAACTCTTCCTGCACAGGACGGTGAGGACACACAAATTCTGTCTTCAAATAACTGAGATGACATTTTAGCGCTTGTCGCATCTAGTCTCAGATGGGCCCTAATTGTTTTAATATCACACAGCAGTCATAGAGAATGATAGACCACTGCAAGATAATACTGCAGATGAATAAGATCCACAGACACATTATAATGTGTTTGTTTATTAGCTTTTAGGAATGTGAAATGCCAAAATCGGAGTTGAAGACAACCAGAAAGTCTGAATCCTTAGAGATCTAGACCAGTGAATCTCAAATGGTGGGTTGCAGGGAAAAACGCTTCTTAATAGCAGCGCCAAGGTCATGGGTTTGATTTCCAGGGAACGCATGAACTGAAAAATGCAATGTACATCGCTTCGGATAAATGTATCTGCCAAATGCATAAATCTAAATCTTATATCATTCTCTATCTCCTAGAAGTCTCCAGTACAGACACAGCTCGAGGCACGCTATCCACTCCTACAAAACGACCCTGCGACTCAGGTACATCTCACCACTGTTCTTGTATATGTGTGTGTCTGGCAGCTTTTAATAATCGTCTAGCACATCACACCACTGAAGAACTGAGTTGTAAGTCTACAGCAGCAAACGAATGTGGTTAGAAAGACTCAAATCAGCTGTTTGAAGGTAATCCACTGTTACAAACTGCACAAATGTTAACTGTCTCTGTAATGTTTTGTTGTGTTTTTATTTTTATTTAATTCTTGTTTTTTTTTTTTTTTTTTTTTTTTTTTGTGAATCAATACAGAAATGTATTAATACTTTACACATTCTTTTCACCTCTCCATCCACAAAAAGAAGAGTTTTAAAGCTCTGAAACCACTGAAAGCTCTGGTTTAGACTGACTAACAAAGGTTAGAGAGAGCTAAATCAATAGAGTAGAAGCTTTGGTCAAACCATGTGTTCTTGCAAACTTTCTGCCGCCTCTGAGATCCCTCTGCAGTGGCTCCAAGTTATACCCGCTTCCTAGGACTGGGCGCTATGGCGATATATTTTGTGATTCACATCTGAAGCAATCACAGAAAGTCACCTCTCAGACAGCTTGTGATCACAGATTTAGTTCTCTTTTGGGCTTATTGTGTTTACACGGTCAAATACACACAAAATGATGTCAGAATGCCCGTCTTGGTCAGTATTCACATAAACACAGCTGGTTATGACACAAATTGATGTGTATCAGGATATTACATCTGTGCATTAGGTCTTAAAGCAGCAGTTCTCAATTCCAGTCCTCACGCCCCCTGCTCTGCACATTTTGTATGTTTCTCTTATGGCTTCAGACGTTTGTTCTATTCGAACGTAAGTGCCCTGAGAATTAGACATCACAGGATATTCCGTCATGATTCTAGTTCAAAGTGAACATATATGTTCCATTCAAAGTGCATCGAAGTGTGCGAGACGTGTATTTAAATTATATTTATTTACAGAGGTATATGATGTCACACTTGTCCGTGTGTGTCAAATCTGTGAATGAATGTTCCGAAGTGAGGTAAACTTTAAGAGATTTTCCCTACTCAGGGAGTAGGGAGCAATAAACACTGTGTAGGGACCATGTTAATGGGAACACAGTTCATGCATGGAGCTCACTTTTAACGAGTTAATTATCTGAATCAGGTGTGTTAACAGAGAGACATGAAAAATATGCAGAGCTGGGGGGCGCGAAGACTGGAATTCAGAACCGCTGTCTTAAAGGGACAGCAGTCTAATTTACCTGCTGCTGTCTGTGTCGTTAATGTTAATCAAACAACAAATGAAAAAGAGTATGACTCACTGCTCTTGACTTAATAGCTCCTGTAGCTTTAACAAGAATCAGTATGTATTTAATTCATACAGTGAAGACTATGCAGTGTTTTATTCTTAATTAATCGATTTGTGTATTATTACTTAGTGATAGTTCACCTAAAAATTTTAATTCTGTCATCATTTACTCACCCACAAGTTCTTCCAACCCTCCTTATCTTTATTCAGTTGTAACCAAAAAACAGAAGAGATATTAAAATATTTATTTATTTATTTCTAATTGTTAAGTGGTAACCAAACAGTTGACAGAATTTGTTGAGTTGAATAGTATGGGAAATCATTTAGGTTTGTAATAAGTGGAGGATGAGTAAATCATGGCAGAATTTTCATTTTTGGGTGAACTATCCATTTAAATTCTACTATTGAATAGACTAACTGAACGTGAAAAAATTATCGTAAAGTTTGAGGAATAAAATTATTCATATTTTGAAATAAGGTTTTGGTTATTGATTGGCAACAGCATTCAGAACACCTTAGCACACACCTAGTAATGCCTACATCCTTTAAATCTCAAACAGCGATGTACTTGCAACTGCATAAGTGTGTGTTTTGTGTGTTCAGCCTCAGGTTCGGAGAGCGAGTCGTCTCCAGAGAAGCGTGTTCGTGTCGGGGAGGCCTCATGTTCTGAAGATTCTCCACGAGTTCCCAAGCAAAAGAACCGTCGGCGGTGCCATCGCTGCCAAACCAAACTGGAGCTCGTACAACAGGAGCTGGGGTCCTGTCGCTGTGGTTAGTATGGCCGTCATCTTATGCCGTGTCGTCTGTGAGATGATGTGACAAAACTAATGCTTCCTGATTCGCATGCGTGAAGTCTGGACAGCTTTGTTGATGGCCACGAAAGTTTTCTAGTTTTGTCACATCACATCACTAGTTCTGAGACGTGTAGAATCATGTAAATGATGGGCTTTCCAATTCTGCCGATTCCATGTGGGTTTGTTCATTCCTTACCTGACATTTTGCAATTTCAGTGAGAATGTTTCGATCCCTACAGAACTAAAGGAGTATATTTAACCCCCCTCGGCCATTTAAATTTTAGACACTAACTGTAGGTAATGAAATAAAGGGAGCATTTAAACATGATTGCACCATTAACATCAGTCCTCCTGGCTGTGCTAGTTATTTTTTGTCTTGTTTTGTTAAACTGAAGGTGGTATTGTAAGTCATCAGTCTAATGACAATTCCCACTGTTCTGCTAATACACTTATGGATCTGACTGTTCCCGTGACAGCTCGCATTGGAGTCATTATCCCGCCGGGGTTTATCTCAGACAGGACTCCTGCAGTTATTGACACCGAAAACTCTGCCGCATTTTCATCCTAGGGTTAGGAAATCTGTTTTGATGTACAGTAGTGGATAATAACTTGCGGTCCAGTGAGCAAGTAATCGATTTAACGGAATTGTTCAAACTAGGGATGCACCAAAATGAAAATTCTGGGTCGAAACGAACCCGAAAATTCTGGATGCACTTAGGCAAAAACGGAGACCAAAAATGCTATTTAATAATTTTTTTTATATTTAAAAATAATTTAGTAAGACTTAAACTAAATTTTAATTATACTGGATTTAAAAAAAACAAGCCAATTAAATAATCACACTTTTATTGAAAGTAAAACAATAAAATTGGACACAAAATATATTATCAAATGTCATTAGATTTTTTTTATGTTCTATGCAACAGAATCAGATTTAACAGAATTTTTTTAGCTCAACAAAGCTATTACTATCAGAGCATGTGTACAGAGCATAGCGTCACGAGAGGGCAGCATCATTTTACCAGTGCTGCCCAGTACAACTATACTACACCATGTTACAGCAGTAGCACTATTCCAAACAGGAACAAGTGTACTACATAGAAATTTCCTGTCGGCGCCTTATTTGAGCAGACTTTGCTTTTCCAGTGAGCATTCAGATGGGCTGTGAGCAACTCAAATAAACGCACAGAAATGCTTAGAGAGGAATATTAAGCGGAGCATCTCACTAGAGGAAGAGTGAAACCTGCAAGCTGAACTATTTGGCGGTGCGGCACGCCATATATTTTCAGCTGATATTTTCTCTTTTGGCCAAAAAAATGAAAATGCCATTCTCGGCCAATGATTTTCAGCGCATCCCTAGTTCAAATGAGAAAATTTACTCACCCTCAGGTCATCCAAGATTTAGGTGAGTTTGTTTCTTTATCAGAATATTTAAAATTCCATGACTTGCTCACCAATGGGTCTTCTGCAGTGAATGGGTGCCGTCAGAATTGGAGTCCAGACAGCTGTAAACAAGTAATCCACACCACTCCAGTCCATCAGTTAAAAGTAAAAGTGCAAGAGACGTGACCTACAGCCAAGTATGGTGACCAGGGCTTGACATTAACACCCGCCAACCCACCAAATGCGGGTGGAATTTGCTTGTGGCGGGTAACACAGTGACTCCAACTAGTCACTTTGGCGGGTTGAATAATTGTAGTGTTTTTAAAAGGCATCTGAAACTACAACTCCCATGAGTATTACATGCACACTAGTGATGTGCGGGTCACGGCCTATTATAATTCAGCTATCAAACTGCCCAGCTATTTCACTTCAGCACCGCATTTCACACACACACACACACACACACACACACACACACTCACACACGCGTGAGCAAATGAGGATTAGCGCATGTAGCCGGTGAAGTCTCTATCCACAAACAGACGTACATCGTCTGCAGATATAAGGTTTTTCATTGCACTTTAACAAGTAATCTGAATGACCTATATATGTGCAATATTTTAAACGAGCCCTCACTAACTGAGTTTAATGCCACAGTTATGTTAGAATGCATCTCATTCTTGTTTCTGTGGCGGTGCGTCGGTCTCGTTATGCGGTGCACGGTCTGGAGCGCTGTATAACTGATGCATCAGTTCAATTGAACTTTACTCCAAATATATGAGCTTACCTGTTTTGAATACTTTATATTTAACGTGTTCATTTATGTCCAATATTAGTGTTAAACTGTTGGACTTTAAATGAAATCTACTATTGATTTTCACCGTTGACTGATTTTGCAGAACATTTAGACTGATAACTTCCGTGCGCAGATGCGGCAAATTTGTCACAGGACGCACAATATGACAGTTGTGTCTGACTATATATGAACTAGCTGTTTTAAATACAGTATTTTTATATTTAATGTTAGTTTATCAGTATGTTTGAAAGTATATATTTTAGATTATTGGTGATTCCATAGGCTCTTTCTCGGGCACCTGCACGGTTTAAAACACCAAATGGTTATGCTATGACAAGAACAAAGAGTCTCTCTCTTGCTCCACCCATGCACGATAATATTGTGTATCGTCGATCTGATCTGTTTTGAAAAATGACCATGACATGACCCGCACATCACTAATGCACACAGTGTTGCCTTGCGCTTGCGTGCTAGTGCAGTATATTCACAACAACAAAAATGTGGCTAGTAAAAATGCTGTGTGGCTAGTAACTTTGGAAAACCACTAGCCACATTGGCTAGTGAGCAAAAAAGTTAATGTCAAGCCCTGATGGTGATCCATACTCGGAATTCATGCTCTGCATTTAACCCATCCAAAGTGTGCACACACAGCAGTGAACACACACACCATGAACACACACCCGGAGCAGTGGGCAGCCATTTATGCTGCAGCCTCCGGGGAGCAGCTGGGGGTTCGGTGCCTTGCTCAAGGGCACCTTAGGCGTGGTATTGCCGGCCCGAGACTCGAACCCACAACCTTAGGGTTAGGAGTCAAACTCTCTATCCATTAGGCCACGACTTCCTATTGTAACGTCTTGTGAAGTGAAAATCTGCATGTTTATATGAAACAGATCCACCCTTAAGCTGTTTTTACTTTAAACCTTTGCTTCTGTCCAAAACACAAGTCCACAGTTCATAATATTGGTTTCTCCAGTGAAAAATTCCATCCCATGTTGTCCTCTCACATGAAAATCCACTGACATATTTGTTTAGAACTGTTTTCACTTATAAACGGTGCTTGATCTGTGTGTATTTCTCTCCTGATTGATCTCCTGATGACTGTCTCTGGAGAAAGCAATATTTTGGATAGAGGATTCATTTTAGACAGAAGCGATGGTTTGAAGATAAAAACGTCTTGGTGATGGATCTGTTTATTACAAAGATTTCGTTTCACAAGACATTAATTGATGGACTGGTGTGGTGTGGATTACTTGTGCATTATTATGATGTTTTTATCAGCTGTTTGGACTCTCATTCTGACGGCACCCATTCACTGCAGAGGATCCATTGGTGAAAAAGTGATGGAGTGCTAAATTTCTCCAAATCTGTTCCAATAAAGAAACAAACTCCTCTACATCTTGGATGGCCTTTTTGGTAAAGTACTCCTTCGAGTGTTTGACTGATTCAGACCTCTGCTAATCGATTCGATTTGTTAATATGAACCGCCTCGATTGAGTGAATCTTTTATGAATTGGGCAGCACATTATGCTTTGTTCATGGTTGCATGCAGTCAGTGAGAACAACGCTGCACAATGTTTTTCTTTCTCATCAGACAATTCAAAAGCTGACAACTCATCTACAATATATATGCACATTTTTTACCATGTGGCTGCAGCTTCAGCGACGTCGCTCCTGAATAGCACTACATGATGCACTGGTGTGTGCAGTGCCGTGCAGCTCTTCTGTGGCTGCAGTAATTGAAACATTGTAAGCTTTTAATCATCTCTGACTCATTAAAAACACCATGTGTATTAATGAATATATTAAACTGCTTAACAAGACTCTCTTCTTAATGAGGCTCTCAGGATGGAATGGATCCTCCTCCGTGTGCAGATCCGGTTTTTATTTACTTGGAAATGAGCTCAGATCACAGTTTTTACACCAGAAGTCAGCCTACTTTTGGCCTACCTATAATTAGGGGTGTTTGCTAGCATAGATATTACTCAACTTGGTTTAAAGGATTTGAGGTCCAATAGTTTTTATTTTTTATTTTTGTATTGTATTATTTTGTACTAATAATTTCGGATTTCATTTCATTACATTTCATTACTATGACTGTCTAGTTTTTAGTTTGTGGGGTTTGCTTGCATAGCTATTTCTCTGTTATATGGCAGAACGCCCTTTTTTAGTTTATTTTATTTTTATTGGATTTGATTGGATTTTATTTTGCATTTGTTTTATAAAATACTTTTTATAAAAATATTTTGCATTCTTCATGTTTAAAATATATATATATATATATACATATATATATATATATATATATATATATATATATATATATATATATATATATATACATATACACACAGTAGTCAACATTTGAACTATTTATTACATTCAAAAATGTTTTTTTGCTTTTCATATTATTATAATATTTTATTTCATATTATTTTGCTTTTAAATAAAATGAATAGCACCTTGGTGGCAACTTTTGTGCTGATACCTTTCCTTTCCTCTTTTTTTTATTTGTTTCAAATTATCAAATATTTTTGTTTTTTAATTTTTTTTGAATAATTTGTCATGTTTAGCTTCTAACATAGCTAAGCTACAAACAATCTAAATGCACAATTATTTTCATACCAATTGAACACTAAACTGAGAACTGAAATTAGATTTGGAGAAGGAAAATAATGGCAAAAATGCACTAAAGAGAATTTCACTGAAGGTTGGACCCGAGTAATATCTAGCTTTAGGATATCATAGAGACTTGCAGGTGGGCTCTTTTTTACTTGTTCCAACAGCTCATTCATAATGCCAGTGTTGCACTGCATGGGCAAGCACCACTAAAATCCTTTTCTTTTTACTTAGAAATGATCTGAGCTCATTATAATCTCTGTGCCAGCTCTCTGGCATTCATTTAAAAAAGCCAACACTTCAGCCGAGTTAACAGTGACATAATTAGTGACTTTTCAGAGCCATTCCTGATGTCTAAAGAGGCTGCGCGTATGGGGAGCAAGGTGTGCTCTCAAGCATGCTGTTAAAATTCGTTAAACCGAGTGTCACGTGCTGTGCTATTAAAATCAACCTTGAGCAGATTATTCTACACTTTCATCTCATTTTGATCGGTCTCCCTCTCTCTTGCTCTCAGGTTATGTGTTCTGCATGTTGCATCGGTTGCCGGAGCAACACGACTGTATGTTTGACCATCTGGGCCGCGGCCGAGAGGAAGCCGTGCTGAAGATGGTTAAACTGGACCGCAAGGTGGGCCGAACCTGCCAGCGCATCGGAGAGGAGTGCTCTTGAACGCCCCCCTGCACACACATACACACACTCTCTCTCACACACACACACGCTTATCCACCGCCCACATGACTTACTCACCTGTTAGTGGCATCTTTTTCCCTCCCAACACATCTCAGAGGACCTACACCCCTGCTTGTGACCTCTGACCTCTGACCTGTGACCCCTCTCAATAGCCTCGTGCTCATCACACACAGGCGACCCGCACAGCCTTAACTTTCTGTTATCTGTCCCTCCACACACCCAAATGCAGGTCAGCAGGTCAGACGAATTTGCCGGTCTGTACTTTGGAGAACTGCTCTCGTCTCAGAGGCTGCGATCGACTCCAGGGGAAACACATCGATCGATCGAGACCTCTGGGAACTTCTGCTCCAGACGTTCCGATGACAGACACTGACCGAGGGAAGGGGGGTGACCTGGATCACACAAGTCACCCCCGTCCCAAAAAAAAAAAAAAAAAGGCCAGGCACGGCTCTGACGCGGCTCGAGCCGATGGGCCGCATCAGAGCCATGCCGTTTTACTTGCGTACACTCACACTCACATATGCACTTACAGCCGTGTTTTCATACGCCGTTCGGCACGAGGGCCGAGGCAAAATCAGACGGTACCCTTCGGTTTGGGTTCGGTTGGGAAAGGGCCGCCCACAGCTCATCTGAGAACTAGTTTGTTCAGGTCTGAATAATCACACTCTGTAACCTCGTACGACTCCCATCAGAATGCCTCTTTTAAAGATCTCGGTGGCTTTTGTGCTCCTTTTTTTTTTTTCTAGCTTTCTCTCCTTCATGCTCATTAGTTCCTTACTTTTTTCCTGCCTACTCATGCTAAACTTTCTTTCTATATTCTCTTGATTCATTCTCTATTTTTCTTTCTTTCTTTCCTTCCCTCCCTTACATGCATTATGGAGGGATGTGTTCAGCTCTGGTGGGAACGAGGAAGGTGGAGTCGCAATTTACCGGCGCTTTTGTTTTTTGTTTGAATTTTTTTATTACTTTGACTGGTTTTCTGTTGAGATGTCGACATGGACAGAACTGAAGAAAAGAGATGAATATTGTGTATCTTAAGAAAAATCCTTATTTAACCTCCTTTGTGTTTCTGGTTAACTCTCACTCTAAGCATAGAGCTGCATTACTTTGCCCTTTTTTAGGTTAACATAAAAAAAAACATACAAAAAATGAAGATATGGATAAGAAATTTCTGTAGCCTTTCTTTTTTGTTTTCTTGTTTTCCTTTTTTCCTTTCCTCTTTTGCTGAAAAAAAATAAAACTGGATTAGAGGATGTGTGGTATGCTTTTCATTTTTACTATATTAAACTGTGATTTTCATTTACATACACAGAGCTTGTGCAAAAAACATGTTGATTTAAACAGCTGAAGAACAATTCATAAATACTAATACACTACCATTTAAAAGTTTGGGGTCAGTAGGTTTTTTATTAATTTTTTTGAATTAAGTTTCTTATGATCACCGAGGCGGCATTTATTTGATAAAATACAGTAAAAAAAACAATGATATTGTAAAATATTTTAACATTTTAGAATAAGTATTTTCTGTTTGAATATATTTTAAAATGTAATTTATTCCTGTGATCAAAGCTGAATTTTCAGCATCATTACTCCAGTCTTCAGTGTCACATGATCCTTCAGAAATCATTCTAATATACTGATCTGCTGCTCAAAAAATATTTATTATTATTAATGTTAATAACCGCTATGCCGTTCCTTATTTTTGAAGAAACAGTGATTTAGATTTTTTTTTCTAGGATTATTTAATGACTAGAAAGAAAAAAAAAAAAAGTTATTTGAAATAGAAATCTTTTTTAACATTTTTACAATTTATATATATATATATATATACTTGGTGCCCCATTACCCCATTATTATCAATTTTGATTAATGCATCCTTGCTGAATATAACTATTAATCTCTTTCTCTTCTTCAAAAAATGTATTGTACTGACTCGAAATTTTTGAGTGGCTGGTGAAGCTGTAATTAAATATAAAGGCCAAAATATCGACTGGGTAAACCAGTTTTCTTCAATAAAGGTTTTAGCCTTAATAAATTATTACAACAGACCTTTTTATGTGCAGGAGATACTAAAAGAAAAAGACAGAGCTTGGAAATGCTGGTCCAAAAAGTAAACGGAGACTGATTTGGAACAGGGCAGACAAGAATTCTCATTTTTTAATGTGGTTAAAAAGAAAAATTGTCAACCAACATAAGCCAAACTTGAATTCCTTTGACAAATAGGTTAGCCATAAAAGCTGGAAGCACAACCGCAGGACAGACAGAAATTAGCGGGCTGGAAGAAGGGCTTCATAAATTTCTCTGGATGAAATGAACACCTGTGACCCAGTTTCAACAAAACCTGCATCAGGAGCCCCGCAAATATGGGTCTGATGGCGACCATTCATAAAGCACTGCTGTTTAAGGTCAGTGATGTGTAACCTGTGATTGAGAAGCTATGATCCTGGATCCCATGAGCGCAGCGGAGGCTACGGAGGTCTGGAAGCTTTAAGTCCAGTCATGAGCTCATAATGACTGTCTGAAACCAGAGGCGGCTGTCTTACTGCCAAGTCAGCCAGTGACTTAATAGAAGCTATTTTCTTTTATTTCAGACACAGTCAACATTTTGTTGCGTCATATGGTCGTGTAAAAATAAGAAGTCTGGACATTCCATGAATATGGTACATTTTAATGTCCTCAGACTTTATTTTTATTTTTTTATGAGACTTATTACCTAGGGTTGAATTTAGGTAAATTTGGAAACATTTTGTCATTGAATTGACTGGAGAAAATGTCTTCATTATACTGAATTCACCCTATGTTTGATAAACTGGTATCTAACAAAATGGATTCACCTACAACATGAAAAGCCTCCATTTTTAAATGCATTAAGTATCTATTCCCTTTTCAGTTGTATATAATTAAATTCATGCAATGTCAGTGTGTATTTTTTATTTAATTAAGTTTATGTTATGTTTTTGTTTGTATATAATTAAATTCATGCAATGTCAGTGTGTATAAGACAATATATAGAATATATAAATTAAAATAAAACCCAAGTTTCAAACAGTTTCCTATCTATCTATCTATCTATCTATCTATCTATCTATCTATCTATCTATCTATCTATCTGTATATATATATATATATATATATATATTATTCATGCATTAAGTATCTATTCCCTTTTATGTTGTATTTAATTAAATTAATGAATTTTTTGTGTTTATTATATTATATATATAGAATAAAAATCATTCTAATATGCTGATATCATTCTAATAGGCTGATTTGGTACCCCATTATTATCAATTATTGAATTGTTATAGGTGCTTCAGTTAACAATGGCTTTTTTTTTTTTTTTTTGATGATGATGATGTTGTATTTTTAGATTTTGCTTTATGCTTTATGATTATTTTTATTTTATTTTCAATCTTACCCTAAACTTTTGAAATATAGTATATCACGGTTTCCACTAAAATGTATTATTAAGCAGCACAACTGTTTTCAACATTAATAATAATGAGAAATATTTCTTGAGCAGCAAATTAGCATATTACAATGGTTTCTGAAGGATCATGTGCGACACTGAAAACTGGAGTAATGATGCTGAAGATTTCAGCTTTGCATCACAGAAATAAATGACATTTTAAAACATTCAAACAGGAAAAAAAACATTTATTTGAAATTATAATATTTCACAATATTACTGTATTTTTGATCAAATAAAAGCAGTCTATATAATATGTACTGTGTTCATAGCAGTTGTCAGTTGTATGATGGATGTAAGGTAAGCGGATGATGAGTGTTGAATCTTCTCAGACATCAGTCTCACAGCTCTGTGTCAGCAAAGACAGGACTCTCTAATCAAATAGCACCTTCAGATGCAGTGTGCTGAGACTCAAACAGGACCACTGCTGCACTGGCAGCCGCTCCAAAGGCAGATGGGCAGATCAGTTAAATAAATGGAGACAAAATATTCCTCATAAACTGATTTTGATAAATGTGTGGCTTACTGTGATGAAATGTTCAAACCAAAGCACTGTGCAGAGTTCAGCATTTATTGAACAAATAGGAGCTTGTTCTCAGTGTTATCAGGTCGTCTCATGCGTTCTTTAGGAAATCATAGTTATTTTTCTTCTGTCACTGTATAATAAAGAACATGGGGTGAATTTGAAAATTTAGCAATTTTTTTAAACACTGTATTAACTTTTAATTAGGGCTACACGATCAATCGCATGCGATTCCCATGTGTGTCTCATCAGTAAAGCCGGTTCTGTGATTAGCAGTAAATGTCCATCACCTGCTTTCAAATGGAGCGGCATTTACTACATTTTCAAATGGAGGCATTTACTACAACATTTACACTACCATCTGAAAGCAGGTGATGGACATTTAATCCAGGGGTTTCTTCATTTTTACAAAGATTTTTGTTTAGCAATTTCTCAAGAATAAAACAAACAAAAAAACCTTTTAACTAACACCAGCCACTTCCTTAATGACATCATCCAGGAAGTGACATCACTTTGGAGCAAACTCATGAAATCAACAGCACAAACTTCCTTAAGTAGCCTATTATCGGTGGATTTGATGAATGGCTGGCCTTTTGTGGTATATGTTAGTTTGTCTCACATCTTGTTGCGATAAAATTACAGAAATCATTTTGATCATCATTTCAAGATTATTAAAAACAAATGATAAAATTTAAAATAATCTTTAAGTTTACACACTCATGTAAAACAGATGTCAATCCTCCACTGAGAAAGACTTTAGCTCTTCCTATGCAGTACATTTCATTGCTCTTAAATAATAATGTTATGGAAGGTATAAAGAAAGGTAATTGCGACCTTCTTATGAGTAGTGTAGATTTCTGAAAGTTTGGAGTGGCATTGTCCAGAAAAGCATCTTTATAGACATATAATATATTAGGCCTATATTAGTTATACGAGGGCTCAGATTGGCCGTCAATGCCCATCACAGAGCCCGTTGTCTTGTCTTGATAGGTATTGGTGCTGTAGTGGATTTGAGGATCGCTGTGTCCACTTGTAATCCACTCAAACCCTGATCCTCTGACGACCAGCGGTTGGCCGCTCATGCGTCTGTAATCCAAGCAGATTCTCCTCAGCATCCGGTAACAAGCGTCCCGCTGCGTCCTAATGCTGTACTCTTCAATTAGCCTCATGTTTCTCTTGCACTTCTTGCGAATGTTTTCCTGAGACAGAACGATTTGTTCTGGCTGATAGCAAGTGAAAGCTAATTACAGCTGGATTAATGGAGTTAGTGTGTGCTTGTAGGGTTAATGCGTCTATATGAGGATGTTTTTCTAATCAAATAAAGATGGCCAGCAGTGGACGTCCTTATTTACTGTTATTATACTGTTATTATACTGTTATATATTAGTCAGATATCTGTGTGGAGGATGAGGGAGGAGAGACTGCAGGGTGTCTGATGTGATTTGCGTTCATTATCTCTAAGAGTCGAGCTGAAATTACATCTCCTGTTAATTAAATGAACAATCAGTCTTAGGCTTTTAGTGTCGACAGTGACCCCTCTCATATCTCTCTTAATCTTCTGCTCTTTTCATGTATTCAGTATCATTCCTGCCACTTAATCTATGATTTATATTATAATGATTCAAGTAATTTTTGTGAAAATAAAATGCCAAAATATGTGATATGTGAAATATCATTCCATCATCATTGCAGCATAAAAAATATGTTTATGTAAAAATTAAAACAACATATTCTGATCTGTACTTTTTAAAAAAAACATGAAAAGAAGAAGTGGTCATACTACATTTTATTTTATTTTAAGTGATTAAAAACGTATTACTGACAAATGTGTAAAACCTATTGGTTTGAAGGATAGTGGCAAAGTAAAGATTTAATATGAAGAAAAATTCTGATATATTAACTATTTTTGCTAAAAATAAATCCATCAGGACACACTCTAAAGTATATAAAAGAAATGCTGTATTAAATTTATATTGTTTTGATGTTTGAAAACTCTTTTTCATCATATAAAAATATTTCTGTTTTATAGATTGTGAAATTAATTTTCTGTTTTTCATAATGGTAATTTTAGAAAAACAAACAACAACAACAACAACAACAACAACAACAAAATAAATCAAAATAGCACATATCAGGATTTAAACTGTATTTATTTACCTAAATTTTACTGCAAATGTATATATAAATTTTACTGCAAATATATATTAAAATAAAACCATATAATCTTATTCTTATTTAAGAATAAATAAATAAATAATAAAATAGTTTTCTTGAGACAGAACTGTTTGTTCAGGATGATTATTCTAGATATACTGTAAGTACATGAGCGCGTGAGCACACACACACACACACACACACACACACACACACACACACACACACACACACACACACACACACACACACACTACTGTCTTTGTGATATTTAGTAGCTATCATCTCCATTTATTTCATATGTCCGTAATTTCTTACAGTTTTTGTGCATCACTACAATTCTTAAGTTTGCATGGGGTTGGTAAAATTGTAATGTTTTTAAAATAAGTCTCTTATGCTCAACAGGGCTACACATGACAAAAATGATCCAGTAAAAATAAACAACAACTTAATATTGTGAAAATGTCACAATAATGTTTTCTTTTTAATCCTTTTAATTCTGTGAAGCAAAGCTGAATTTTCAGCAGCTTTAGAAACTTCTCTTATTATTATCAATGTTGAAAACAGTTGTCCTGCTAAATAATTATATGGAATTTCAGTTGTTTCAGGATTCTTTGTTGAATAGAAAGTTCAAAGGAACATTGTTCATTTAAAACAGAAATGCTAAACATTTAAGCATCAGTGTAAATGACAAACCAGTTACCACCAATTAAAAACGCAGTTTTTCTATCTAGAATTATTGAAAGGGAATTGGATCCTGTGTTCAACAGCAAAATGTTGTGGCTCTCAGCAGGTGTGTGACGGTGGGCCGTGAGGTTTCTCAGTCACTGTATTATGAACAGCTCAAAAACAGAAGCTGTGAGGAGGTCTTTTGCGAGTCTCTGTTCTTCTCCCTATTATCACCTGAGCTGTCTTTTTATCCATGTCTTTCTTGCCCTTTCCACTGGCTGCTGAGGATTACTCGTGGACAACTCAGAGATAAACCAGTAAAATGGATAAATATTTAATGACACATCGGTGCTGGAAGGGATAAAACAGATAAGTGAAGGGATTCACTCTCAGATGAACAATAGCAGTGAAGCGGGAAGTTCAGCTGGACGAGTGTCTGGTGCTCAAAGACGAGAGATGTGGGGACCTGACATTCATTTTAGTGCCGTTTCGCACTTCATTAAGAGTTTTGTTTAGTTGTGAGTTCAGCAGTTGTAATATTTTTTAATTGCGTTATTTCATTATGCTGTTATACTATAATGACTTTTTAGAATAGAATACTTCCTCACTACTAAAGCATCTGAATGCAGTTTTATGTATTTTTGCACCTTTGGAGCTGCTCTTTTCACAGAATTTCATAATTGTTCACCAAACTTAAATCTCCCCAAACAGACGTTTGGGAAAGAAACATAAACCATTCGCCTTATTAGAAGTAGGTTTGACATCTGAATGATTCTGAAACTGATATTTCAAGGTAAAATGTTTCCATATAGTTGCTTTAATAGTTGACTGGAATAATTGACACAATGGTTTTATTTACTATTTAAATTCTGGTCATATTTCAGAATCAGACTCAGTGTTAATTTTTGTAGTCTTGCATTTCAAGTCTGGTTTGGTCTACTTTGCAACAGAAGCAGGAACAGAATGACCGACATGAACAACAGCCAACCACATCTGGGTCAAGCTGAATTAGATCAGATCACAATAATAGACTACCAGAGAAAAGATCTCATTCAAAATCTGGCATAGAACTCTCCAGAAGACGCACAGAAAACAGCAAAAGTACTGAAACTGTGTGTGTGTGTGTGTGTGTGTAGAATTTGCAGTCAGAATGTCTGGAAGTAATTTAATGATTATTTTGCAGACTGACAGAATATGGTTATGAATATGTAGTTTAATCGCTTCTGCAGTATGTGGCTTAAAAGAGTCAAAACCATGAACCTGGTGATCTTTGGCAAATCAAGTGTCCATTAAACATTTTGAATGAGGTTAAAAACTAAGGATGAATAAAGCAAACACAGTTAGCAAGTGAGGTAACGGTCAGAAGTTAATTACAATTTATACTGAACAATATTAATAGCAATCAGTTCACACATACACTACCGTGGGGTCAGTAAGTTTAAAACAAAAAGTCTGATCAAAATTGTGAACTATTACAAATTAAAATAACTGTTTCTGTTTGAAAATATGTAAAAATGTAATTCATTCTTGTGATGCACTTTACTCCAGTCTTCAGTGTCACATGATTCTTCAGAAATCATTCTAATATTCTGATTTGCTGCTTAAGAAACATTTCTGATAATTATCAATGTTGAAAACAGTTATGCTGCCTAATATATTTTGTGGAAATGTTTGTTGTTTTATTTTTTGGTGTTTTTATTATATTGATGTTAATTTATTTTGTAACTTTTTCATTTTTCTTTATTGTTATTTTTACTGTATTTAAAGTATAAAAAATTTATTGATGATATATGAAAAGATTTTTTATTTGTTAATGATTTATGATATTTTTTATTGTAATTAATTTGTTGTTTATGTTATTCGGAGTGTTAAGATGGGTGTATCCGTTAGGTAATTGTGTGCAGACAGCTCTGTTGGTGATGTTCTCCTGATGTCCATGATAATAGGGTTTGCAGTGAATTTCAACATTTTAATTTCTCCTGTCTCGCCCCCCTCTGTCTTTTCCTCCCTCTCCTCTCTCTCTCTGAGTCTCGTTGGCTCCTCTTATTGATTTTTCTGTCCCTTGGACTCTTAAAACAAACCAAAGTGGTGGAGATTGTTTTCTTTGGAAGGTTTCTCTCTCTCTCTCTCTCTCTCTCTCTCTCTCTCTCTGACAGGGGGTCTTTTCCGGTGTCTATCTGCTTTCTGTTGTTCGTGAGCTGAGAGGGCACTGGTGTCATGGAGAGCTGTAGTGTTTGGAGCGTTTGGAGCGAACGGCTTTGGAATTTCAATCAGCCGCTGCGAGTGATCCAGCAGGAAAACTAACAGACTCATCTGATGGCAGACTGATGGAGAGAGAGAGAGCTCCTCTGTAGCCGCTCACGTCTGATGGTAGAGAGATAAAGGTGGCTCAGTGCCCACTTACGACCACACAGCGGTGCTTAAATATCCGTGAACACTCTCAAACTTTCTTCTTTCTTTAATCCCCCCTGCTCTCTCAATTCAATTTCTGTTTTCAATTTAGTGTGTTTTATTGGCATGACAAATTGGAAGTTCATTGTTGTTTGCAGCTTGGCTGTGTACAATGGGGAAAAGAAATGAAAATGATCTTGGATAATATTATTAATTTAACCTTAATCTTAGTTAGTTTAATAATTATATATTCCATTTTAATTAAATTTCTTATTTTTATTTTAAACTGAATTTAATATTAAATTCTGGTGCAAATGAAATGTAGTAGTAGTAGTAAGAAATACATTTTACATTTTCAAGTATTATTTCCACATATCCACAAGTATTATTAATTTAGTTAACAATAATAATTAATTTAATATGGAATTTATTATAAATTGAATTAAATATAATTAATTTTTAATTTAATAATGTATTATTATTATTATTATTATTATTATTAAGAAACAACTATTTTTACATTTAACTATTTTTTAAATTCAAGTAATATTAATGTAAAATATCTTAATTTAATTATATTTATTTTTGTTAGGTTATTTAGATTATTATCTTAATTTAATTAGATTTAGATTATTTTGATGTTTGATTATTTAGGTTATTATTTATTGTCAATTAAAATTACATTTATGATTATAATACAAATGGTCATTAGGGGATCAAGTGTGAAGCGCTGAAACCCTATTGTATTTGTAAGGATTATTATTATTATTATTACTAAATTTTCATTTTTTTAAAGACAGTGGTCATTTTTGTATAACATTCGCTGGCATGATGCTTTTATGGTGTTGTGGGTGGTTGCCAGGATATTACTATACATTTGCTATGGTGTATTTAGTGTGTTGCTGTTTGGTTGCTAGGTACTTCTGGGGCTGATTGCATAAAACTGTTTTAAGGCCCGTTCACACCAAGTATGATAACTATAAAGATAACCATAAAGAGATAGTTCTAAAAATCGTTCTCAATATTAAAGAATAGCAGAGTTCACACCACAACTATAACGATAAAGGCACATAGAAACAATATCATTTGAATCACTTTCAGAACGATTTTTTCCCCAGATGATCAGCCAATCAGAATCCATCCTGCTCTAATGAGCTCTAGAATTTAAAGTGGCAGACAATATCGTTCTCTGGTGTGGACGCTAATATCGTTATCTTTATAGTTATCGTTATTGGTGTGAATGGGCCTTTAGACTAGTCTTACTAAGTTAGTCATCTAAATTGTTTCTTTGAGACTGGTCTTTATTTTTTAAGCCAGTTGCATAAAATCTTAGATTTTAAAATTTAATTTTCAATTTAAATCTAAATTTATATGTAGATTTGTCTAATTTAAGACCAAAAAGACTGATTACCCCTTGGCGAACATTTCCTTACAATCTATGTTGGCATGGAAACTGTCAGCTGTGCTAGATTCAAAAAAGTGGCCTGACTTTTGTTTGTCTTGTGCTATGGCAAATGGTAATCTTTGATTTTATGAACGTGCAATAAAAAGAGAAAGGATTTTCAAAGACCGTTCAAACCCACTGGAAGTCCTTTCTGAAAAGGAACTGCTAGAAAAACAGATTTCCAAGACATAAGATTCAACATAGCATTTGACTTGGAGGGCCTGAAACTTTGAGAAATTGTAGTATCCCTCCCCTGCTACATGTTTAGTGCTACTCTTCTGTGCCACGGGATGTTTTATAAATGCAGCTGCAGACTTAATTGGGGTACACAAGTATACAGCATCAAGAATCATTCACGAGAGGGATGATGATGGATTTTAGAAAACATTTTGTGTTTGACTGAGAAAACTGACAGAATGACTATTTTGAAATGCGCTTGTTACATATTTTAAATTTGTTAATCAAACCAATATTTACAAAAAATATCAGTAATAACTTCTGAAATACAATATAATCTTCAAATCACTTAAATAGAACTACATTAATATTCACTTAAAGCATGCCAAATCTATTAAATACAACTAAAGGTATTGTATACAAACATTGCTTTCATTTAACTATAAGTCAACTGGAAAATCTCAGCAATTATTAAGTAGTTAATTGATTAATTCTCAGATAGCAGTCAGTGAGATTTACAGTTCATGTCCAAATTCTGTAGCTCCAACGTTAGCTTAGTTTTCTCTAATTCCAGTTTTTGTATTTCTAATTTTAGTTTTGCTTCCTTCATGTTGTTTTTCCAGTATATGGTCGTTATCTTGCTTGCAGTGCCTTTCTGTGACTCAGTGTCTGAGCTACTTCCCACAGGTGCCACTTGGGTGCTGTCCACATCATCTTTAATAAAAACTGAACATTAGCAACGTTAATGAGTGGCAGGAACAATTTCTTTGTTGTAAACATTTCTTTGCAAGAATGCTGTTGTCACTACATGCTACTTAAGCCTCTTGTAGTCATCAGTGAAAAATTTTATGTTCTGTTTTTTATTTATTTATTTATTTATTTATTATTATTATTATAATTATTTTTACATAGTGACTTTTGTGGCACTGGCTATGCGAACACACTGACACAAACTGTGAACATGATTTGAAAAGAATAAGTAGTCTCAAAATATAATCACACTATGGGCGCCATAGGAAATTAATGGGATACAAAAAATATGAAAGGACTGAAGGGTACAGCTTACAAATCAACCACAAAATAGCAAAATAGACACACCTACTGACACACTTACATGCAAACACATGCAGACAGAGTGAGATCAAAGGCTGTTTGAGACTTTACCAGGTATACTCTCAATTAAGAGTCTTTTTTTTACATCAAGAACTTGAAATCAGATTTGAGCCAGAATGATTAAGGTTTGATCAAGCTCTCTTATTCGTTTTTACCATTTTATTATTAGATTATGGGTAACAAAATGTTTTCTTTGTTCAGGATTGACTGTAACAGTATTACAAAGGCTGACAAATCAGCATTTCAATAAAAAAGTAAACTTTGACAAAAAGTAGTCTTTGATAATGTCTAAACACACATGCAAATGCAAAACTTAATAAAAGTAAGTAATTATGGTTGATAACACTGTTCTCAGAAACTAAGGGCTGCTCAGCCTTCTATATGTACTCATATAGAGAGCTATACAGGTATACAAGACTGATTATCTCTTGGTTAACTGCTAGTTGGTTTGACTAGTTCTTAAGACACAGTCTTAATATAGTGGCTATGTTTATGCAACTGGCCCCAAGATGGTTGCTAGGTCCCCAAGGTTTTTTTTTTTTTGCCTATTTTATCAACCACAAATCAAAAGTTTTATTGCGTACAATAACAGCAATAACACACCTCTCCAGCACGCCAATAGCACAAAAAATGCAGGGCGAGCTACATGGAAGTTTAATAGTTAGGCTTTGTAATGTCAAGCTGTAAATGTCTGCATAAATGAGGCCTGCAAATTGATTCATGCATGTATGCCTCATCCATTACCCTTCTGTGAACACCTCTGATCATTATTGATCCATCATTGTCAAAGTGTGTGTGTCTGTTAACATTCACACATGTGATCTTTGTCATTGCACCATGGAAATGGCCTGCTGGAAATCTCCCAACGTGCACACGGACCTGCTTCTGTGTGTGTGTGAGACAGTAAAGCAGTACTCATGTGTCAGAACAATCTCTCTGCCATTCCCTGGATTCCATTACCAACAAACAGATAACATTTCCTAATGACATGAATTCTCCTCTTTCGTTCACTCTACAGTAATTGCTAATTGCTGAAAACTCAGACTACAGAGGAGTGATGCGTGTGTATATGCAGTGCCTTGCAAAAGTATTCTTACCCCATAATGACAAAGCAAAAAACAGATTTGTGGTAACTTTGCAGATTTATTAAAGAGGAAAAAATTAAATAATTACAAAGAAATTACATTTCCTTGCCACTTGAAATTTAGGTTAGGATCATTCTAGCTTGGCTGGATCATCTTTAAGATGTTTCTATCCTTCGATTGCTAACCTGTTGCAAGTTCAGTTGATTGGACATACTGTAATTTGTAAAGGCAAACACCTGTCTATATAAAGTCTGTAATGACTGGAAATCAGCTGTTAGACCTTATATACCCTCAGGCCATGTAGATGATTTGGTTTCTTCATGGGAACAGATTTGGATAAATTAAGCATTACATCACTTGCTCATCCAGGGTTTCTGCGAGTCTTTAAAAAGTCTTAAACGTAGTTGTATTCTATCAAATGTAAGGCTATAAAAGTCTTAAAGGGTACAAGAAAGGCTTAACTATGATTTCAAGAGGTCTTAAATTTGGCGACGGAAAGACAAAAATTGCGATATGGCTTAATGTGACGATTAAACTTCAAAAGTATATGATTTCATTAAATAAACATGAGCAATGCACGTTTCAAGATCAGGTGCTGTTTTGCTTTGTGTACTGCAGTTACCGGGGAATTAATACAATAATTAATTGATAATAATTGTTTAAAATGGTTTAATAATGGATACTTTTGACTCATCCATTTTCTTAAATGGCTAAAATGTGAAGATTATCATTTTATTAAATTTTATGTTTTTGTGAAAACCTGCTCCTGAACTGTAAATCATGCTTTTTGAAGTCATTTTACAGCTTAATACGTTAACATAGACATTGCCCTACCTCGCTCATATGTTATTTTTATTTGTGCAGGTCTTAAAAAAGGTCTTAAAAAGTCTTACATTTGAGCTTAAAAATCCTGCAGATGCCCAATGGATCCTCTGCAGTGAATGGGAGCCATCAGAATGAGAGTCCAAACAGAGTACGCATTAATTTATTTATTTTTGTTATATCTCCCAGCCATGCCAACTAATCTTGCTGGCACAGAAAATGAAAGAATATTCATTTACCCTCCTGACTCCTGATTTTTTCTGTTTCTCACTTTTCAACACTATCATTATCATATTTATCATAATGTTATATGGGAATGTTCCTTACTGATGCATCACCAGTGCATGCTTTTGGTTACCTGTTTACATTTCACTTGATGCTGCCCTTCTTGATAGATGGATGGATGGATGGATGAATAGACACATTTCTCATAGGAAGTCCTAACATTCTGAGTTGAATTGAATGTAGCGTTACTGCACGTTCTGGTGCATTGAGCTATGGTGCTTATGGGGGCGATGTGCGTTTGAGTCCGGCATGAGACATTTTTATATCCTGTTCCTCTCTATTCTCTCCTCCATTTCCTGTCTTCCTGCCAAAAATAAAATGAAAGGATGAACTGGGAGTCACGATTTGCTTCCGCAAGTGCATTTGATCAGCTGTTATGTAAACAGCCATTTAGTTACGTCTTAAAAATTATTGCAATATAAAATATGCTGCGTTGAAGGACATTATGTTAGTAATTGGATTATTTGCTCAATCTGTGTCTGGGAAGTCGTCTATAGTGTTTAGGATGTGGCACTCAGATAATAGGATGGTTGTTACACATCCAGCTTTCGTTTGCACCTTCATGTGAATTGATTTCAGCTCTCATTTCAGGCCTGTCAGCGGTGTGCAGCAGATGAAGAGATGCTGGGAGGGAAGAGGACAGTGAGGGGAGGAAATGAAAGCTAACAGCTGGGGCGGCCGGAGCGTGACTCCTCTCTCTCATTCCTCTGTGTTACGGCAGATCACAGGAAATGCATTCAGATTATGTGCTGAGGGATCACACCGAAGCTGGATGTGAAATGCTTGTCTGGCGAGTACCTGAGGAGATTTCAAAGGCAGATTTTGCATGTTTGATCAGTGTCAGGGCTCTCAGGGGTCACCAGACCTATAATAATATAATTTTTACTTAATATTTTTACAGTAAGGGTCATCAAATTTTTTGCACATGTAAAAATTGTACATATCACACTACCCTGTGTACACACTTGCTAAATTATATGATGTTCCTGATGCATAACCAGAATTTTCAAGTATGCAGTTGGACTAGTAAGATTTTCACATTCAGTCCTGGGTTCATTTCCCTTGCTGGACAGTTTTTTTTCTTTGTTATACTTTGTTTTTTTTTTTTTTTTACAAGAAAAAAGTGGGATGTGAAAAAAGGAACGTGTTTGTTTATATATATATATATATATATATATATATATATATATATATATATATATATATATATATATATATATATATAAAAACAGTGCTGTGCAGTAAACACACACATATATAATACAACTATTTAATCTATTTTATATGCTTCATCTAGTTTCATTTCTATATTAATAAGTTCACTTAACAAAAGTAATACAAATTCAATAACTGCTCAGATTCAGTGAATGATTTTTCAGTCTGATTCAGTTGGCATTTTCTAAGTTTGTAAGTATTTGAAAATAAATTATTCATTGAAATGATCTGCTCAAAAAAATAATTTGTTTGTGAATTGGACTACATTGTTGCACTGTATGTTTTAATTCACTAAAAAGAACAGGTACATAAGTAGCCTTATTCGTAAATCATACTTACACTATTAATGTTTGTTTTTGCGTGCACATTTTGCAAGGACAGTTGTCTAGAGAGACTTGTTTTCTTGCTGTTATTTCGCTGTACACCTCACATTCAACTCAGACAGAAGTTTCTTTTGTCGTGGGGCTATAGATTCAGCAGAAAACTGGCAAAGAGTAAAATATCGACCTTAGGATTTTAAGAATCAATATCTTGATTCTCAGTTTCCCTGGGCGCTGCAGCATAAATGGCTGCCCACTGCTCCAGGTGTGTGTTCACGGTGTGTGTGTGTGTGTGTGTGTTCACTGCTGTGTGTGTGCACTTTGGATGGGTTAAATACAGAGTGCGAATTCTGAGTGTGGGTCACCATACTTGGCTGTATGTGACATCACTTTCAGTCACTTTCACTTTTGTTCAAATAAAGGAGAAATAAAAAAAAAACAATAGCATGTTTATACTTAGCTCTACTATTTAAAAATGCAAACTGCTACAATGCTAAAATGAATGTAGTAACACAAGTAATTCAGTATATGAACAATCATAAAATAACTAAGAGTCTTATTCTGTGTGGATGAGGGTCTAAATGTCAGTTTCATTCTTACATTCCCCTGTTGTTTTAATGACTGTTCAGGGGATGATGCTGATACACCTGCTATATATAGAAATAAGTGGGTTTGTGTGTGTGTGTGTGTGTGTGTGTGTGTGTGTGTGTGTGTGTGTGTGTGTGTGTGTATGCAAAGTTAAGAAGTTGTGATGGAGTATGTCAGTGAGAAAAGCAGTCAACCACCTCCACCGCCCTTTCCTCTCTCACTCTCAGGGAAAGTTCTGTTTGATTGAATGCAGGATAGTGAGAAAGAGCAGCATTTCCTAGGACTTTGTCTGTTGTTGTTTCCCAGAGCTCTACTTGCAGTCAGAGTAAAATGCCAACAGATCGTCTCAATAAACACCACCCAGGACCCCAGCAGAGGTCTGAAGTAATGCAGGAAGAAACAGAGGAGATAATGAACAAATGATAGTTCCTCTCTTTGGGAGAGAAGGGTAGAAAACTTGCTTGCCTTTTCAGGCTCAGTGAACTAGATTTGACATAAAACTGAGTATATGGTGAGAGTAAGTGCTATCTGTCTGCTGTCTGTCTGTGCCAGACAAATGAGATGTTTATGCAGTTGTACAGTGTTCCTTTGTTTATAATAAAAAGTTTTGCTCCTAATACTGGTTCAGACAGAGAGATCCATGAGTGTGGCTTCTCTCTGTAACCTCTCTAAGAATAGCAGAATGATGCTCTCTCTGTTTTTATTTTAACTGGGACATGAGTGATCTTATCATTAGTGCAGCTCACACCACTGTCAGATGGAGAGACCGAGAGAGAGAGAGAGAGAGAGAGAGAGAGAGAGAGAGAGAGAGAGAGAGAGAGAGAGAGAGAGAGGGGACGCGAGCATGTGTGAAGTGTGTGGCAGGGAGAGGTGCTCTACTAACCATGTGTAAACTCCTGCTGTGTGATGCATCGTTTCCAGATTCAGATATGAGTTCTGCCTCCCACCGATACACTGATGCTCAGACAACACCTGTCAAATGCCTCGGCCAAAAAGGAGGCTGGAATCTTGCAAGTATGAGCCTGAAAATGCTGTTTCCATTTATATGAAATTTAAAAGGTGCTGAAAAAAGACCATTTACAGTGTAAGGACACTTACAAATGTCTACATTAGTGTATGCACTCAAACAAACTTTTAGTGCATACACTAATGTTCGAACATTTGGGGTTGGTAATGATTTTTGATTATTATAATTGTATTTTTTTTGACATGTTTTTTTGAAAGAAGTCTCTTCTGCTCATCAAGGCTGCATCTATTTGCCGAAAAATACAGTAAAATTGTTAATGCTCTCAAATATTATTACAATTTAAAATAGCTGTTTTCTATTTTGTGTGAATATATTTAAAAATATAATGTATTCCTTTGATGTCAAAGCTGAATTTTCAGCATCATTACTCCAGTCTTCAGTGTCACATGTGCTTCAAAAATCATTCTAATACACTGATTTGAAACATTTCTTATCAACGTTGAATATTTTTCTTGAATTATTATGATGTACAAAAGACAAGCATTTATTTGAAATAATTTTTCGATGTTAAAGGTTCTTCATGGAACCTTCAGTGCCAGTAAGGAACCTTTATTTTTATTAATTATTATTATTATTATTATTATTATTTAAACCTTTATTTTTAAATTATATTTTGTATTATATATGCTATTTTGAGTTTTATTTGAGGTGGGCAAACATCTGGATCAGTGCATATGCATCTGCTCTTCAGTCTGCTGTATCCATGGCTAACATCAGTACACAGCATCCATAACGCTTTCTGCTTGATCCACTGACACCTTCTCGACTGTTATCTAACCCACCGCAGAGACGTCTGCATGCAGTCTGATTTAACACAGAAGACTGTGGGTTAACACTTGTATGTCTTTAAGCTTGAGTGCGCTTGAATCACGTCAGAAGTGGACTGTGAGGACAGCTGTTCAGTCCTCTTCCTTCAGCCCTCGCAAAGATCTTTTTGCATTAATTATTCATGCCTGTCATATAATATGCTTGTAGCTTGTGGTCAGTGTAAGATTTGAGGTGTAACCCTCGCTGCCATGGTAACCTTGCAACTGTGATGAGGTCCTAAAGGGTTTTATGTGCTGATGCCTTATAGATTGGAGAGAGATTGTCCTTACACAACACACAGAAGCATATATTCTCTGTGCCGGCAGATAGTAGAATCTAATCTTTAGTGTCTGTTCATTGTGCTCGGCTCTGTAAATTGGTCTTTAAGACCATCTGCAGGCTAATTGACTGTCTGCTGTTAAATGGCATTAACTGCACAACCTTTACACAGTCAATTCATCAATAAAGAGGCATCAATTATATAGTCGTCATTTAGATATAACGAGCAATCTTGCAGACTTCACTATGTGCAGAGAGAATGATAAAATTAATTCTTGCACCCTATTATTATGTGGAGTTGTAATAGAACATTTCTATACGAGTGTGAGTATGTGTTGTATTCTGCTGTACCATTCTCTGTATATTAAATATCTATATGCATGGCTAGGACTTGATGTTAGGATTTACATTATTAACATGTGATAGCAATACGAAACATAATGTGAAAATGTGCTGTTTTATGTGCAATTTTGCACCTTAAGCTATAAGCTATTTTACATTTTCTAATGTGGCTTATTCAATCAAAATGTACTGAATTTGTCAGAAATCCGCATTAACACATGGTTATTTAATACACACTTATTCAAAAGCTGCAATTATTTGATAAAAAATACAGTAACATTAATATTGTGAAATATTATTTCCATTTTAAATGTTTTCTACTTGAATATAATTTATTCCTGAATTTTCCGCATCATTACTCCAGTCTTCAGTGTCACATGATCCTTCAGAAATCATTGTAATATGCTGATTTGCTGCTCGAGATACATTTCTTATTATTATTAATGTTGAAAACATTAATTACTATTTGTGTGGAAGCTTCTGTTTCAGGAGTCTTTGATGGATAGAAAGTCCAAAAGAACCACATTTTTTATAATACAAATTTTTATCTTTTTATCAATTTAATGCAGAAAAAGTACTAATTTCTTACATTTCTTACTGACCCAACCCTTCGAATGGTAGTATTAAACCTATTTTTTTCCCAATGAGTTTTTTTCCAATCAAAAATACTATTGACATAAAATAAATCTGCTCATACCATGATTTGCCAATTATCTAAACATTGTGGTCATATCGTCCACCTCTAGATGTATTTATGCTGTGTTAGAGCATATTATATTATGTTCAGTTACTGTTATCATTTCCTCATATTCCCACTTACTGTCCACTCTACTTCCCAGTTGTTTTCTATGCCGCTGAGAGATGTTTGATATGGACTTACTTTTGTTTGAAAAGTGATAATTAACCACTAATCCTAGTTTATTGAGGGGCGAAAGGCAAAAGGTTATTGTCTGACATTTAAAGAATGCTGTTCACTGCTCAGCTCAGGTGGCCTTCACTCTCTCTCTCTTTCTAATAGTCTCTTTACAGGCTCTTAACTCTGTTTGGTCCATATTTGACTGTATGGTCATGTGAATAATCCCTTTGTATACACACTTTGATGGTTTGTTCTTTAGCACACTGTATGGTCTCCCACTACATCCAAAACCACTCTGTTGTAATTCCCAGAGGCTGTGTTCTCTAATTCACTCTTGTGGGTTTTAACACCGCCCCTAAAGGCTTATGATATGGCTTGTGTGCATGAGCTCAGGCACTTTTTTTTTATTGTTGAATGCTGTGCTGGTTGTGTTAAACAGGGTTTTTTGGCCTTTGCCTCTTTTATTGGACAGATATAGAGGAGAGAGTGTGGTTTCTTGGGTAGAGGGAGGGAATAGAATCAAAACACTGGCCAAATTGAACCTGCATCAAAATTTCAGTCTCTTAGTCTGTATTTTATGTAGAGGAGACATCTCAGCTAAAAGGAATGAATTGAATAGCACTCATCTTACATTTTGATGAACGTCTGAGCTGTTAGTAGCCAGTTTATAAAATATGTAGCTTAATATTAATTGCCTCTTTTTTTTTTTTTAGGTATATCTGCCAAGTTATAATTAGAATTTTACTTTTCATAAAAAAAATGTGAGTTGCATTTATGCATTTTTGCAGAAGCTTTTATCCAGAGTGACTTACATTGCATCAAATGCTACACATTTTTAGTGTATGCTTTCTGTGGGAATCAAATCCCAGTATTTGTTCATCCATTGCTAAGGTGTTTGGTTTGGTTCTTGGGATGTTGGTAGATGGCTTTTTTAGTCAAAAGAGCCCATCTTCAAGTCCCTATGATGTTTTGGTTTGGGAGCTGTGTGTTAATGCAAATCTATGAGATTTTGATGTTGGACCCTGTTTTCACCTGTAGTTAGCTCTTTTAAAGTCTATAGGCCTTTTTCCCACCTATTTTATTATCCACCAGGTGAAAGAGTCTGATTGTTTAAGCTTAACCCTAACCCTTAAGCAAATACAGTTTGGAAACAAAGGGTGGTTTTGGACAATATCAGCATAATTCCTTACTATTTCTGGGTATAAATACATTAAAATAACTATCATTCAAGCATGAAGCAATTATCATTCAAGTGCAACAATAATGATTTAATGATGTTCTGAATTCCTTTTTTTCCCAGTTTAATAAAGTGTTGGTAGTTTCCTTTGTTAATATTACTTAACAACATTAGTTAACATGAACTAACAATGAACAATAATTCTAAAACATTTATTACTCTTAATGTTACATTTACTAAACATTTTTAAAATTAAAAGTTATATTTACTGACATTAGTTAATTTCTTGTGACCTAGCATGAACAATTGCATTTTTATTAACTAACATTGATAAAGATTGTTAAATATTATAAAAAATATATTGCTCACTGTCAGGGTTATTATAGGTAACTCAAACTAAACTGAAGCTAAAATTAAAACCATTAAAATGTTAACTGAAATGAAATGATTAAATAAATAAATAAAACTGAAAGGACAAATAATAACTATATAGACATATAAAAAATGCACAACTAAATGACTAAACTTTAAAAATTAAAATGTGCTGATGTAAAATATTAATAAAAACTATAATAGTATCTCGATAGTAAAATAAAAATGCTCACTGTTAGTTCATGTTAGTTAACTAATGTTAACAAATGTGACCTTATTGTAAAGTGTAATCAAAAATGTTTTCATAGTTTGTGTTGTCCATTATAGATGCAAAAACAACATAATATAAGAATTTATGTTGATATTTTCCAATGATCTTTGTCCCCACTTTACCTTGGGAGTTTCAAAACTTTTGGAGGGCACTGTGTGCTTACATTTTAACCCACAACAACTCAAATTAAAAAGTTCATTTGTCAACTACCCGGAAGAAGATTCAAGTCTGTATTCAGATATGTGTGTGTGTATGTATATATAGATTTGCTCAAATTACAGGTGCGTGATGTTTTTTAAAGCAAGTGTTGACCTCACGCCAGTTTCATTCTGAGATGTGTCACGTTAAACGCTCTGAAATGGTAAAACCACAGTGTGAGAACCATATCGCAAAACGGGTCACAGCGAGCTGTGATCAACCCACAAAATAGCATTTTCTGATCTAAGTTTGCTGCCGTTTTGTGACATCTTAAGCATGAAAGTTTAAAGCTAAACTCTTTAAACAGGTGTGTCTATCCACTCTGAGCATCTTCACATGAGCTCAGCCATCATCCTGTCCCTTTTTCTTCAGTGCCAGCTGCTCTCAGATCAGTCAGATAGACGTGTAGTGGGAGGGCGTCTGCTGTGCTGTGATGTGGGATCAGTAGCTGACAGTATCTCTGAAGGCCGATCTATAATCAGTGATTGTGAAGAGTGGCCATCTCTTATCAGAGATACACACAAAGACACGGTCGTTCAAGAACACAGAATGTATGAGAGGCAAACAAGAGCAGGCACAAAGAAGTGTGTGTGTTTCATCTATAAATAAAAAATAAAATTAAAAAAATCACATACATCTTGGGTATTTTTTTGTCTTATTTCTAGCAATAATACCTAAGCATGCTTAAAACAAGATAAATGTATTTTTAAGGAGATCTTTATATCATATATCATATCATATACATCATATCAGGAGGAACTAATGCTTTTTTAGCAGATCAGAAACACTCTTGTCAATCATTTTATGCATTGGGATATTTTTGCCTTATTTTCTGATAAATTTATTTAAAAATCTAAGTAGAATATTATATTATATTATATTATATTATATTAATAAAAAAAATGAATAAAAACAAGCGACCCACCCTTTTTAGCCAATCAGAAACACTCTGTATTATTTTTGTCTTATTTTCTACAATATCTAAACATGCTTAAAATAAGACATTTAAGTGGATCTTTTGCATTTAGCATTTGCTGACTTTGGATTTGCTCACTTCTTTGGAAAGCAGGGGTTTGAAGTTTAAGTTAGCAATGTGGCCCATGCTTACAGTCTATTCTCACTTTATGTGTGTGTTTATTCTTATCAAAGTGCACTGAAGTGTCTGAGTAACACTGTTGAGTTCGGTATTTTTTTTTTTTTCTTTTTTTTTTACTCTTTCAAGGCCTTGTGGATCAATACAGAGCCCAGCTACCAAATGAATGCTTCTTAATGAGAGGGAAAAACAGGAATTTGTCTGCTGTAGTGCTTATGGATTTCCAAAGACTCGCCCTCGGCCTCTCTGTCACTTTCTGTATGGAGATCTGTTTTTTTTTTTCTCCTTCGGGACAGCCTGATAAAGGATAGGTGAACTGTTGTGAATCTTTTTGAAAGAGTCACATATAATAGTTTTATTATTTATTTGTTTTCCCTCCTGAGGTCCACTTATAATGTTATCAAGTTTTTGTGTAAAAATAACAAACTTTAAGACATTTTTTTCACTCTATGACTCTTAGCATTAAAGAGGTCGTATTTCATTCATTCATTCATTCTGCCAAGTGTCACTCTTAGTATTATTATTATTATTATTATCATCATCCTATTTTTTCCACATTATTTTCACAACCTTATAAATTCCTGATGTGTTTTGTTGCTGAATAAATGTGGGTGGCTGTGTTCAGATGATTTATCTGCCTGATGTCTGTCACTATCTGTATGGAATTTACATATATATATATATATATTTTTCGCTGGACAGCCTGATAAAAGATTAGATGAACGATTGTGAATGTTTTTGAAAGAGACACACATTTATTATTTTATTTATTTATTTATATATTTATTTATTTATTTTTTTTTTATTTTTTTCCAGAACAGCCTGATGAAATATTACATGAACTGTTTTGAAAAATCCACATATAATTGTTGTATTATTTATAGTATTTTAATACTAGTATTTTAGTATTTTTCTCCCAGAGGTCCACTTACAATGTTGGTCAAATATTTTTTTTTTTTTTTTTTTTTTTAAATAAAAAAATAAATAACAAGAATGAAATAATCTATTTTTAAGGCATTTTTCCTCTCTTTGACTCTTAAAGCTGCTGTATTTATTTATTACTTTTTTGTTGTAATAATAATTAATGTCTTATTTTGTTACAAATGGTTTCCAGTAAAGAGTTTCTGAATTCCTAATTAGGTGTTGAAGGTGAGTGGTCATGTTCAGATGATTCATGTAACTGATGTCAGAAAGTTTGCAGAAGTTCAGATGAGTTAAGCAGGATAGTTTCAATGAATACTCTTTCTTTCCCACTCTGGAGGATGTTTTGAGTTATGAAAACGTTACAATATGTTTTCATGAATCATTGAACTCTTTTACCCCAAAAGAGTGGTTATGACTCCTTTAAGGAGTGAAGCTCCTGTCCGTTCTTGTCCTCATTTGTTCCTCTACTTGTGTTTCCCCTCTTCTCGCTGGTTTTGCCTCTTTCTCTGTGCACTTGTGTGTCCTTGGAAGTGATAGCTAAGTGTTTGTCTCTCCGTACTCCCTCCCCGGCCTAATGAGGATCAGTGTTGTTTTAAACATGAAATCCGAGTCTCGGCTGAGAGCAATCAATACACAGCCATTACTTCTCTCTGTGATGAAGCAGTCTATCTCTCTCTCTCTCTTCTCACACAGCCGTCTCTTGTCTCAGCGTATTTTCTGGTATCGGATATTGGCTTTGAGGGGGTTATGAATTGTTGGCTCCCAAGGCATCTCTGTGTGCCACTCTGCCAATTATACCTCTGAATAATGGCCCCCATGGAGGCGGCTGACATGCCTCAGCTGGAGTCTGATACATATATACACCAGAGGATGACCAGACCAGAACTCTGACTGGACAGGAAATGAGCCCCAATCAGGTCTGACTATAAAGATGTCACTGAAATCTAAGATGAAGCATTTAAACTTTTGTTTCAAATCAATTACTCAACGCAGTTTGATTACAGCCTTATTTTAGTAAGCAGACACTTTTTTGCACGCTTTCTGTTGACGTGATTTTACAGACTTAACGTTTTCGCTGTTCATTCTAGCGTAAAGCTGCAGACTTAACCAAACTTTGTGCTGCTGGTCAGAAGTGTGTGTTCATTTTTCTCTAAGCGTGAACATCTGGCAGACTCTGTAAATGCTCCTCTATTAGATCAGTCCAGCATTAGTGGCTTTTGCTCTAGGGTTTGTGATTTCGGCTGAATTTCACCACTGATCACATCATCCATCGCTCGAGATGCCATCATGCAGCATCTGCTATTATTTTACACTTGCCAAAAATAGTACTTTTATTCCTTATTTCCTGTATTTGTAGGTTCTGAGATAGTTCTTTTGTTGCATGCATATCATTATTTGATCATAAATCGTGAAATATTATTACAGTTTAAAAACAGTTTTTTTTATTTGAATATATTTTCAAATGTATTTTATTTCTGTGATGAAAAAGCTGAATTTTCAGCATCATTACTCCAGTCTTCAGTGTCACATGATCCTCCAGAAATCATTCTAATATGCAGATTTACTGCTCAAACATTTCTTTTCTGAAACATTCCTTATGATCAGTGTTGAAAACAGCTGTGCTACTTAAAATTTTTGGTGAAACTGTGATACATATTTTTAATATTCTTTAATAAACTGAAGTTTCAATAGAACAGCATTTATTTTAATTCGAAAAAATTTGTAACAGTATATAGGTCTTTACTCACACCTTTAATTTAATAAAAGTATTAATTTCTTACTTATCCCAAACTTTTGAATGGTAGTGTGTATGCATAAAGATAATTTATATTCATATAGTCTAAATATTAATGTTTTTTTTTCTTTTAGTAAATTGTTAGTAATTTTTGATTTAGGATACATAAAACATACTTTACACATTGGTTCTCAACGAAATTATAAAGCATATTACAGAATAATCTGTATGTTTAATATTTACTGTACTTCTTAATTTAAGACAGAATTTGCGAATGTTCCTAACTTTTTGCTTTAGTCATTATTTTATACTAACTTTTGTTTCTGGAGCAATCTGTAATACTAAATGAAATTGTAGTAATGATATAATAATGTAATAATTTTATAGGAATATTGTATATATGTTTGATCCTGTTCTGCATGAATTATGCAATAATTCTTCATTCCCTAATGTCACCAACAGATTTCTTTATAAGTTTTCATTATAAGTTACAAAGAGAAAGTTCTGAATTACAAAAGTATACATTTGAAAAAGAAAGTTCTTATATTTTTATTAATAAGAAATCATTTAAATTAAAATCATAATAACAAAATCAATTATCCTTTCTCCCTGTATCCATAAAATCTGCATACTTTTTCAATAATATCCAGTCTTCTGAAGTCACGTATTAATTATTCAATAAAAAGCTTGTTATTTGCTTTACCTCTCAATCTCACGCATATAGTGTATAGTAAATATGACATATGTCAAGTTTGATGTCGGTGATGCCAAAAACACAAAGTATGAATAAGTGAAAGTGAGGCATCTGAGAGCTATTTTCAATAAAGAGCTGTTTGAATTTGGGTCTGTACTTATCATATGGCTTCATAAAAACATTAAGCAAATGTTATGGATAGAAGGCAGCACATAAGTTGTATCGACAACATTTCATTATTCAATATTTTTCATTTTCTGTCCCACAGAAGAAAGGTGAGTAAATGATGTCAGAATTATTTTTTTTTTTGTTCTGCATGAACTTTCCCTTTAAATGTTAAATATGTATAAACAAGAATAAGCTGAGGCATTTGTGGCACTGCAGACTGTATGGAGAGCATCACATTAATTAACGTCTCATTGAGGATATTTTCAATTTGAAGCAAGAGAAGTGTACTCCTTTGTGCCCAGAGCAAGAGGAGTCTGCGAAAGCTGACATACTCCCACACACTGACACATGCTTGCTGACAGCATTCCCCTGGCTCACACATTCATTTGGCAAGAGTATTTCTCTGTCTTCCACTCTGGTCCAGAGAGCCCTTATTCTGCTTTCATGTGCCATGCGCTAGCCCTGGGCAGAAGAGGACACACCTGGGGCGCGCAGCGGGCATGCCAGCCACCCGTCCGGCTCTGCCAGACTCTCACACACATTTACTGTGATGAACTAAACTATGATGTTCTCTTAACAATCACTCAGTGCAAATGTGGAAATGCAAGATTTTGCACATTTCTAAAAACTGACACGCCTTCTCTTGCAAAACCCTGCACTTTAAGACAGGTCAGCACACTGTGACAGGCAGAGAGTGTTTCTGAGCTAAAAATGCCACTACTGAGTCTGGCATTCTTTTTGAGCACTTTAAAAGTGACTGTTCTTTTCTTTTTTTTTTTCTTTTTTTTGCTGTTTTGTCTACAGAGACGCACATTTTTCTACCTATAATCTGAACCTTAATATGTGACCCTGGAGCACAAAAGCAGTCTTAAGTCGCTGAGGTATATTTGTAGCAATAGCCAAAAATACATTGTATGGTTCAAAATTACAGATTTTTCTTTTATGCCAAAAATCATTAGGATATTAAGTAAAGATCATGTTCCATGAAGATATTTTGTAAATTTCTTACCATAAATATATCAAAACTTCATTTTTGATTAGTAATATGCATTGCTAAGAACTTCATTTGGACAACTTAAAAGGAGATTTTTTTTTTTGCACCCTCAAATGATGTATAAATCCCAATTTCAAAAAAATTGACCCTTAAGACTGGTTTTGTGGGCCAGTGTCACATATGACTTTCTTTGCTGTAATTTAATATAGTCAGGTTGTTTCATTCATAGCTAGTTATATTTTTGACTCTGAAACAAACAAACAAACAAACAAACAAACAAACAAACAAACAAACAAACAAACAGTTAGTTTAGAGATTATCTGAAGGATTTTTAGGTTAGCTGTCAAAATGTGTTTTACAGTGCTCTGTCAGTGGTGTTATTTATTCCAAGGTTACCGTGTTTGATGATAATGTGTGTTCATTCTGAGATACTGAATGCGCCATACATTTACAGAAAATAAGAAACCATATTTTACTTCATATTTTAAATATTAAAGCATATTATATACAACCAAAACTGAAACATTATTTTCACGGCAATTAAACATATTTGACCCCCAAATTACTGTAATACAAATTATTTAACTAACTAACTAACTAACTAAATTATTATTATTATTATTATTATTATTATTATGGTTTTTTTCATTTATTATATATTTAATACATTAGTAGTTTAAATAATTAAAACTAAGTAAAATTTTACGTTTCTGTTATTTTTTGTTTTATTTATGGTTGTTAAGATTAATGAGGATTTAGAGAAAATTTGTCATGAAATAATTAAAAATATAGTCATTATTATGTAAATATATTTATAAATATATTTTTTATAGTTCTGTTTTTTTCTTTACCCCCCCCCCCCCCAAAAAAAAAAAAATTACCCCCCCCGTCCAGTTTATATTTTAAACCCAAAACAAATGTTTTTGAAATAAGACGTTTATTTTACTTGAAGCAATGAAAGCTTGTTGTACTGCCTTTTAATGATGATTAAAAAAAATAATAATAATAATAATAAATAATAATAATAAAATGCATACAAACATGAGAATTTGGATAAAAAATGCCATTAAATAATGAAAGTAATTTTTTAGGCAAAATATAATTATAAATGTTTTATTTTATAATTCTATCTTTTTCTTTTGATTCTAGGGTGAAATGTGACCTAGACATATTTTAGTTAGTTTCCCCCCGAAACAAAACCAAAGGAAACACTGACACCAAACATGATGTCTTGATATAATAGCTGAGCCCGACCTGATGCACAATTTGTTTTTTCGTCACGAAGAAGGGCAAGGGTGATGGCGAGCGCTCTCTGGAATTATAATTAGCTCAAACACGCCACCTATCGGTCAAGAGCATCAGCGCGCTTTAGTTCAAAAAGTGTTCGCACCATCAGTGACGCCAGACACCGAGAAACTGATGGAAGGGGAGATGGAGTAGAAAGCGGGAGGAGGAGAGAGGGGATTAAAGAGGAGGGTGGCAGAGACATTGTGAGGTTTTTTTTCTTCCTCTTTCTTATTTAATTGGTCCTCCGGGATCCGGGGCGAGTCCTCCGTTCGCAGCCGCTCCGCTTTAATTGGCTGGAGATTCCACCAAAATACTATTGGAAAAAGCCGAGAGTTTACACAGTTTAGACCCCGGTCCCTTCTGATAAACCCAGTCATTACCGAGACCAGAGCTGGACAAGCTTTACGCAGAGGCTCTCCAGAAGCGAGACGCGCATCACCCAGAGCGCGCATCTGCACACTCTCCATCCGCCCCACTCTTGAGAGAGACATCGATGAGCACGCATCTGATAGAAGGACACCACAGCTCAAGAGTTTCAACCAGTCACTCACAGAGATCGCATCGCATCGGACTGCTGCTCTCCACGATCTCGCCGACTGGATATGTGCACGCGTGCCGCCTTCAACAGTTTCACATCAGTTGAAGTTGCCTGGAAGAATGTGTTGGAATTTTCTCTTCATTTTCTGGACGGAGAGACATCGGTGCGCTCCTGCTGAACGCGCAACAAACTAAACACCTGGAACTCTGTTCTGCTGAAAGTCGTTCTTTTCTAAGGGAATTATTTCGAAAGGCAGCGATCTACAGGCTGAACCCCAACAAAGAAAAGGTAAGCGCTACTTTATATCGGAATATTTTATTCTTGAAAGAGCTTTGAGTGTCTGAAACAGTCTAAATGTGAACGCTCGATGTCCACACCCGAGTGTGCATACAGTAGAAATAGGTTTTGTGAGAGATATCCTAAAATGCGCTTCGTTGAAATGAACATGGTTTTTATTCAGCGTGACTGCGTAAATGACATCAAGTTAATTTTAACATTAAAATTAGGTAGAAGTTGCCGCACATTCTCACTTTTTATAGCGCATACAGACACGAGAGAACTTTGAGTGTGATTTTAGCCCTGAAAGCTGATAAATGTGTAACAAAGCCTAAGTGTTCATGCATTTAAACTCCAGACTGTGGAGAAATTCAGCCGTGAATCTCGCAGGACTCTTTAATTATTATACGGATCTGTCACTGAGGTGGCGCTTTGATCCAAAACCATTTCTAGTACACTTACCACAGGTTCGGTCCTGCCGGAAAGGGGGTGACATCGGGGGGCTCGGCGCACTCTTAATGAAGGGTTGAACCTTCGAAAAAGTCATAAATGGTTGGGGGTCTTAAAAGCATACGTGCACATTACTTTAATGACCACAAAAGTAAGACTTACAAGTTAGTAGCATATTAGTAACGGAGTCGCGGTGCGTGAGGCGGTTACTGTAGCAACAGTACGCTGCGCGAGGACTTTCCTTTAGGATAAGTAGGCCTATAGAACTGAACAAGGACAAAACAGAAGTACTACTGTGATCACTTTATTTGAGAGGTCCAGTTGAACAAATATATCACAGAAAACGTTTGAATTTTATTTTAAGTGATTTAGTGAATGTCATGGAGCGTATTCAGATTATAGCCCACTTGCTAATATTTGTGTATAGTGAAGTATTGTAGTGTATTGTAGTAATGACTATTTTTGAAGAACTTCTTTAGAGATTTTTCTATTGTTGAAACTTTCCAAAAATCCCAGGAATATTCCAAAAAACCCTGCAAAGTTTTCAAAATTTCTGGAATATTTCCAAAATTTCCTGGAAATGTTCACCCTTTTTGTAACCCTAGTTGAGATTCATTAATATTTGTGTGTGTGTGTGTGTGTGTGTGTGTGTGTGTGTGTGTGTGTGTGTGTGTGTGAAATATTAGTGTTTTGTACATCTATAAAGTGCTAAATAATGTCATTAATTATTTTTGTCAGTCTTCTGCCTGGGACCCTAGAGCGGAAATTGAAGTTACTTAATGCTCTATTTGATGTTCAAATGAAACAAATTTTAAGATGGCCATTAGCCTTACCTTACCAGCTACCATTTTCCAAAAATCAGTTTGACCACCCTAAAGTGGTGTTACCTGCTGGTAGCTGGTTTGATACTAGTCCAAGAAATTCCAAGAGCTAGAAAAAAAGCTGCTGTGTGCCAAAATAAAGCTTGGCTTTCCAGCAAAAAGTTGAATAGTTGAATGCATGTCTTTCTTGATCTGACCAGTGTGATACTGGATTCCGGTCAGGTTTAATAAATCACATATTTGATCTTCCTTAACCGCCCACCAATTTCAGAAATAACTCATGATTGCTGTGTTCAATCCCATCAAACAATAGCACAGCTCCTGTAATCTGCAGATAATCCAAGGTTTGGCAAATGAATTGTCTGTTCTTAACCCCCCATGCATGCATGCACTGGGACAATGAGGGATAAAAATACTTCAACTGGTGAATAATGTTTTGTTAGGCTACTTTAATCTCTGATGATGATGATGATGATGATGATGGCATGATTCTGGCTGCAGGAGCACTCATTTTAATGCTGAGCTCGTGCTGTGCTGTGGTGTCCTGTGCAGTGATTGTGTGCTTTCGTGGTTTTCCCCACAGGTAATGAGGGATCGCACCTGAAGATGGAGCTTTTCTGGATTTTATTATTTTCTGTATTCCATCGCTACGTGCGAACGCAAGGAGTTTACGGTAAGGAGAAAATATGCATCTTTTTAATGTTAAGGTAAGGGGTTTGGTGGGTTAGTCTCACCTCACAAGTTATGCTACAGTGGATGCAGGGCATTCTGATGCAGGATATTGAGAATAATGGTATTTGCAACATGGCAAGACTGTGCCACCATTGTTTTCAGCATATTTATTGCAGTGAGCATTCCGACATTGTTATTTCTGTTTTATGAGATGTGCTACGCCGATTAAACTAGTGGTAGGTCATCACAAGCAGGTATATGACAGATTTGCAGAGCGATATCAATCTATTAACACAAACTCAACGACTCTGTTCAGTTAGATCAATTAGATTATCAAGTAGGATAAATACTTCATGATTATAGTAATCGGATAAATACTTCATGATTATAGTAAGCACAATTTTTCCCCATTTATTTTTCTGCAAGGTCGCGTTCGCATAAATGTGCAGTAATTTCTCTCCAGGATGACACTCATTCACCTCGGTGCTTGCCAAAAATCATTTCTTCTTTGCATAATTAATCTTTTTATATTGGTGTACCCTCTGCATTTACTGCACTTACTGTCAGTTTGTGAAAGGACTTAAAGAGCTCAATTAAATGTGCGGTGAAGAGTGAAACACTTGTCTCGGTTTGTCATATTGAGAGAACATTTAAAGCCTCTGGAACATTATGCCATGTTGAAAAAAAGGCTTTTTGGTTTGTTATTTGTTGTTTTGAGACTTTAAAAGCTCGAATACCAAGTTAACGGTGAACTCTAAGGATTCACTCTCTGTAGGATCTCCATCATTTTTTGGGGGTGTAAAGTCGTGATGTCACAGATATGATTAAGACATTGCGTTTTGGTGGGATTTCAGTGATATCTGCATTGCATCACATCAATACATCAATCTTTGTGTAAAAGCAGCTGTGTTTTAGTTCCATATACTTAAGAAATAAAGAATGCAAATGTGATATTTGCCTCTGCTTATGTGGATTGTACATAATTCAGTTGTATTCCACTCACACTATTCAATTACTTTATTACTTTATTTGTAGCTGGATGACGTCTTTGTGAGTGCCTGTGTCTTTCTCTCACACCCTCGTCTTCTTATCTTCTTATCTCATCACACACACACACCATCTCACCTGACTTTTAAAATTAATGTCATGCCATGCGTTTCTACCCCAATCGTTGTAAGACAATGTTGACTGACCTTTTTAGTCTTTATTACTTTTAGTCATGTGAGTGCACCAAGTTTAGTTTTGTTGTGAAGGCCTCCTTGCTGGGAGTGGAGTAAGTTTTCATCTTTATGGTGCGAGAGAGAGAGAATGCCAGCTCGGTTAATTAAGGGTGGCAAAGCCCCAGAGTGAGAGAGACTTCAGACGCACTCCTCTTCACACTTTATGTCTGCTCTATGGTGGCTGTTAACTCTCTGTGATCATGACTTTAATCTGTGTTAAGATGTTTTACATTTACTGGGTTAATCTCACAAAATATTTCCAGGTCATCTAGGATTTTATTGTATTGTATTTTATTTTATATATTAACATTTATTCTTCTTTATTATTTGTAAAGTAAATGAAGCATATTGTTGAGACCTTTTTTGTCGGTATTTGGTGATATATTGTGACCGTGTGGCATATTGTTCAGAACTTTTTTTTTTTATTGTGACAGTAATTACATAATTAAGCACTTTTCCCTGCCTAAAAATGTCTGGATATTTAACTTTTTATTTATTTATTATTATTATTATTATTATTATTATTATTCGTTTTTTTTGGTAATTCCTGTTATTTTCAATGGCTATGCTGATTTTTTCATTATGTTACAATAGTCAAAAAGTGTCATTTTAACTTAAAAAAAGAATTATTAATAATTTTTGTAATTAACTTTGGAAAAAGCTACTAAAAATCAACTTAAATAATGACCCTGTATACTTTATTATATAATGTTTCTGTTCTTATGGTGCATAAATAACCTGTTAATAACTTTCCTTTTCAGCCAACTTAAAAATCCTTGCCCTAAATAATTGGAAAAAATTTTATGATTGTGAACTGCATTTCATATTTTCTTTTAGCAAATCATATTTTTTCTGTTAATTTTAAGATGAAATATGACCTGAATATTTTGTTGAAATTGTTCTATGTTCCACCTCTCAGTTCTCTCGCTCTTTCTTCTCATTGAATAAGTCTGTTTCTCCATGCAGAAGATTGACTTCATTACTATCTCATCAGACTATCTTTCTCACTGGCTTTTTTCTCATGGCCTGTCGTGCACTGTCTCCCTCTTCTCTGCTTTGTCACTCTTTTCATCTTCCTCTTCCCATCTGTACTGTGTTTCTCTACAGCTCTCTGCCTCTGTCACTGTCTCTGCTTCTGCTTATTCACTGTGTAGTTGTGATGTGTGTGTGTTTGTCTCTGTGCTAAAATTCTATTAACCTGTGTGTCAGTATGTTTGCCCTATGGCGACTGCAGTTTTATTTTAGCTTTAGCGGCCCATGCTGTGTATGTGTCAGCGGAGAGGATTCTCCCATGGATCGATGGAGATCTGCCCTGAAGCTGAATTTTATGACACTGAAAGCAACTCAGAGCGTATTTTTTCACCTGGTTTATGTTTGGATATAGGTCAGCATTGAATGGTGACTTAGACACAAAGAAGTGTGGGTTGTGTGCAGTGTGAATGGACAGAAGGTGATGTGTGTGTCCACAGGCGGACATGACAAAGACTTTGTGAGAGTGAACAGTTGGCATGCTTTGACTAATGCATGAGAATCTGGGCAGGGGGACGAAAATACCATCAAAGACTGTCCAAAAAGACCAAGGGCATTTCATGATATTCTGCACTGTCAGAGAAAATAGTAAAAATGGTAACTTTAGGGGTGCAACTGCTTTTAGAGGGGCAGTACCCTCAAAGGTACACCGTTGTGCCTTATCTTCCTCTAAAGGATGCAAATGAGTTGCTTAAAGGGTACGTATTAGTGCTTAAAGTATGAATATTATTACTTTGAGGCAGTGGTTCTCAAAGTGTAGGGCTCACAGATACTGCAGGAAAATAGCTGTGGCGGCAGCATTCAAGTTTATAAAGTGGCACCAAACGCCAATGAAGATAGCTGTGGCGGCAGCATTCAAGTTTCTACTTGTTGCAAATAGTGGCTTTTTTCTTCAGACTGTTGACTCTGCACTGTCTCATCAAGCCCTTCATACAAGATCGCCACTTCCCTTCAACAGCAACACTAAACGTGTCTATGCCAGATTTTAATGGGGTAGGGTGACCAAAAAGGTTTGAGGACCACTGCAGTTTAAAACTACAATATTTGCAATTTTTTCTGATAGTGTGAGTTATATATCCTGATTTTATTTGTCGCTTTCAAATACTCAAGTGCTAGTGCTGATCACATCAAACACTCTTGAACACAGCTTCATAACCCTGAGTCAAACAAGGAAGCGTTTTAAAAGCATTTGCAAAGACAAAGGCATACATTGTGAACTGATTAGAGATCAGAACTAGTACTTGAGTATTTGAAAATGTCAGCAATGTTCAGTCTTAAAAATAATTTTACGGTAATCTGTAACCAGTCACAACTATATGCAAATATTACACAAAGAGGCTTTATTTTTAGTGTACGATTGTTTACAGCATCACTTTTTTGTTTCTTTCATTTCTTTCTTTCTCACCACACTAAGGTTTTGTACGGTGGCCAAGAAATGCAGAACAGATTACAATTCTGGAACAAAATAACAAATTGCAAACGCAAATGCAAATCTAAAAAACAAAATAACAATTCAGAAAACACAACAACAATTCAGAAAACATTATAACAAGTCAGAAAACACAATGAAAAATTCAATGACAAATTTGAAAACAAAATAACAAGTCAACAAACACAACAACAAATCAGACAAACCGGAAGAGGTAGGTATAGTTTGAGACAGTGCCATTGGTTTGGGATTACTCACCGCTGACAGGACGAGACATCTGTCAATCAACGTATACAGAAACAACCAGCTTAAGAACAGCAGGGAGAAAGTTCGGAGATGGTCTTAAAGTAGCTCGGTTTAAATGTATTGTATGAATTGTGCTTACTATAGAATAAAACATAAGGAGTGTCTATTTACACTTTGTGCAAATAACCTGCCTTATTGACAGTAACTCCGCTTTCCAACATATGTCAACACTTTAATGGCGGCTGAAATTTATCAGCTCCAGTGGTGCAGGTGGTTAAGCGTGAAAATAGCACTAGGTGAAAATAGCAGTATTTTTAGCAATATTCTATTTACACTAAGTGCAAATACCTATTTACATTATGTTAAAATAGCAGGATTGTACCTTATTGGTACAATAAAGCCCTCCCTACAAATAGTGGCCCTTATCCGCCTTCAGTGTTGTTTTACCTTTACAAAACAGTATGCAATAATAAAGTATTGAGTGTAAATTATAATTTTAATGTGAATTAAAAAATGGATGGCAAAAGGTGGGATTGAAAACCCTCCCAATACATCAAAAAAACCCAAGGGCTATACTTTATTTTCACCTTTTTGATTATTTCCTTCATTTTTATTGAAATTTAAATGCATTTTCAATGTGAAAAACAAACGTTGGAAAAGGTGGGATCGAACCCCGGTCAATCATGTCAAAAAACCAAGGTTATTTGCACGCTTAACCACCTGCACTGACATATGTTTTATTCCATAGTAAGCGCAATTCATACAATACATTTAAACTGAGCTACTTTAAGACCATCTCCAAACTTTTTACCAGGACTCTGCTTTTCTTAAGCTGGTTCTTTCTGTATACGTTGATTGACAGATGTCTCATCCTGTCGGCGGTGAGTAGTCCCAAACCAACGGTGCTGTCTCAAACTATACATACCTCTTCAAGTTTGTCTGATTAGCGGAGTCCAGGCAAGGTCCAGCAGACTGAAGGACAGCTTCATTCTTCAGGCTGTCAGGAAGCTGAACTCCCTCCCGACCTTGCCCCCCCTCCCCTCTTTTTCCCCATGCACCACTGAACTCCGAACCTCAGTCCCCTCCCAGCTCCCACTACACGCTGAGACCTGCACCAGACACTTTGTGCAGCATTGGTCTGCTCACTAGCTCATTCAGCATTTAACTGACCTCATTCAACTACCTCTTCTGTCAGTTTAAATAAAAAACTGCTCTATAAGATTTTTGACACTTTAATCAGACTGAATAAGCTCTTTGCACTACAATCATTATATCTGCACTGTTTATTTACTTCACTGGTTTGCACTCTTTCTGCCATGTGCCTTGTGCTGCTTTACTTATCTTTCTTTTTATATGAGCTATTTGTAAATTTGTATAATTGTACTTTGTACTTTATATTTTATCTGTATTTAATGTTCTACTGTTAGTGTTATCTGTATGCACCAAGTGTCTGAGAGTAACGCAATTTCAATTCTCTGTATGTATGTACTGTACATGTGGAAGAACTTAAAATAAAGCAGACTTGACTTGACTTGACTTGATTTGTCATTGTGTTTCCTGACTTGTTAGTTTGTTTTCGAAAAAGTTTTGTTCAAAACAGCAGATGTCTGGTACAGCATATTTCAATATAAAAACAGAATTCTCTGAAGAGACAGAACCTAATTCTCAATTCTCTCTCTCTCTTTCTCTTTCTCTCTCTCTCAGACCAGCTCTTGTGTTCAATAATACAACACAGCTCCTCTCATTCATCTCTTACAGTACATGTGTTTGAGGTGTGTATGTATTTTTGTGGTTGAGGGAAAAACATCAGTTTCAGGCAGTGAGGTACTGGCAGATATTTGTTCAGGAAGTGATGTGGTGGAAATGTCATGAAGAGAGACAGGAGTATATAGACAGAGGGTTTACTGTATATGACTGGTGTACGTGTAACCTTCACCTGACCATGGCATCATCTGTGAGAAACATATTTCCACCATTTAGCTTTACCCAGTACTTTGTGTGTGGACTGGAATAAAGGGTTTGACATAAAGATGGCTGCTGTTTGTCCCCGTTTATCAGAAAACTTTATAAATAGAAACTGAAGTCTGTCATTCATAGGATTGTCATTCAATTGCCTTTCCATTCAGTTTGTCACCCATCATCTATTAATATCTGGAATAATTTCTTTATTTTATTTTTAATTTGTTTATTTCTCATATTTCTGGAATGGCTGGTTTTACATTGCAAAGGCAGATTAAATAAAATAATAATAATAGTAATAATAATAAAACTGTATTATAAGGTTAAATGTTTATGTGGTCAAAAGGTAAGAGTCTTGCAATGAGATCATGGGGATTCGGGATAAAATCCTGATGGTTGATTAGATTTTATTTTCAGTAAACAAAGTAGAAGCAACATTTGTATTTGTACTGTATTTATTTGCTTTTATTTTATTTAGTCAAAACTCATGACCAATTTTGAGTGGTCATCAGTAGAAAAATATGCTTTTTACATATGTAGTTGTGGTATCTACCAGCAGGGGTCTGTTCCTAAAGTTTAGCAGCCAAACCCGGACCCCCTCGCATGTGTTTACAATGCGGTCACATGCTTTCAGTAGCTCCAAGCATCTGACGGCCCGTACACGGCCAAAGGAGGCTACGATGAGATCATGATGAGGTAATGACAACCCACAGAACTGACATATGTACAGGGAACGCTTCACATGAGCAGCTTGCTTTGCATGACAGAGGCAGCGTAACTTTTTGGAATGAAGCATGTTGCCTGGTTGCAGGAAGAAAGAGTCGTCGGCCCACAGATTCTCCTTTTCTCTTTCCTGTCTGTGTGTCCATCAGTCTTTCAGAGCAGCATCATTCATCTATAATCTGTTTGTTCTTGCTGTTGCCTGTCAGTGCTTCTTCCTCAGACGTTTCTTGCCTTCAGCTCACGCGTTCCTCACCTCGATCAGTGATTCTTTACCTAAACTTCTCTGTACAGTTCACTTTTTTCTTTCTCGTTCCCTCTTGTTCTCCATGCAGAGTAAACAGCACCTCCTACAAACAGCTCTGCATTATTAATGCTTTAGCATCATTACACAGCAGAACTGGGGCGTGTGTGTGTGTGTCTGCATTATTTGTGTGGTGATGTGTGTGTGTTGTGTGTGTGTTTTTGTGCAGCAGAACTGGGGCGTGTGTGTGTGTGCGATTTGGGGATATAGGGGTGTGAGATCACTCAAAAATATTAAATAATCTATAGATATATATTTTTTTCTAATGAATATTTTCCATTGTTTTTTTTTTTTTTTTTTTTTTTACACAGGAGGTTTAAGATTATTTATTGTTTACTGTGTCTTTTGATACCTGCAAGTGAGCTCTGACTGAATCCAAATTTAAAGATTTCAGTATGAACACAAAGACTTCTCATCGTATTCCTCCATAACCAGTTGATTTTACTATATGTTGCTTACGTTCAACAAATTATCAGCGAAAATAGGTGGTTAACTGTCAGAACATTGTCAGTCTAAGGAGGTCAAAGTAATTATTATTTAAACAATTATTTATATTATATAAATACTTTATTTTCTGTTTAGTTTCTAAGAGGTTTGATATTTTTAGGGTTGTCCATATAGTTTAAAATGATTTTTTTTTCCAGCAATATCCATTAAATAAACATAGGATTTTTTTTTTTTTAATGTTTCTGAAAGATGTCTCTTATGCTCACCAAAGCAACTGTAATATTGTGAAACATTATTACAGTTTCAAATAACTGTTTTGTAATCAAATGTAATTTATTCCTATGATGACAAAGTTGAATTTTTAGCAGTCATTCCATAGCATGAGTTTATTTACTTAATCCATGCACAAAATGTGGGACACAGTTATGTTATAAAACATTTTTGGTCATTAAAATGAGTAAATGATTAATATCTCTTAGTTTATAATAGTCAATAATTTGTGCATTTTAAAATATATGAATTAATCATTTTTTATAATTAATTCTGCTACAGTGAATTGATTAGCAATTGTCAATAGATAAATCAAAGTTAGGATTCTTTCGTATGATTTTAATTGAATTATATGGTCAAGAAGGCTGATCAAGAAGAAAGACCTCTGAGGTGGGACAAGTGCAAAAATACCCATTTTTGTTGATTTATGTGATTTGTGTCTGTATAATGCTTTATAAAAACACACCAAAGTATACTGTATTCATGGATTGTGCCATTTATTCTGTGAGCAATCCTTCCTCTTCAGTAGTGTGTGTTTCCTTCCTCATCTCTGACTCAGTCTGACTCTCGTTTCCCTCTTACACACTGATGAATACACATCTGATCAGAGCTCAACAAGTGTTTCAAGAGCACTGAGGACAAACGCAGAACAGGCCACGTCCCCGTCGCTCAGTGTTTGAGAAAAGCACGAATAGATGCTCTCCATGGTGTGACTCACACATATCCTCAGGAGGAGTAGTTTGCCGCAATTTTATTTTTGAACTCTTCTAAATAGAGCCCACTTTTCACTATTGAAGTTTTTTCTTGTTGATTATCCTCGTTTACTTGGAAATTATTTTATATTTACTTTTAAAAACATATAGCTCTTAGTTTTATTTGTGTATGTTCAGCCAGTTTATTAGATCTGTACTTGTGAATCTGTGAATTAAAGTGCTTATTATATATATGTTATTATATATATTCAAGAGGGTGAATAAATAATAACAAGTTACATTTTTGGGTGCACTGTTCCTTTAAAAGTACTTGCATCACATAGAGGATGGAATATGAATTTTTTTTTTTTAATTTGTTATGATGTAAAAAGGACATTGAATTGCTACAGTAAATCCTACTGGAAAATTTGTGGGGTCCCCCATGGACCCCTAGAATCATTCTCACTGCTCACCCCATTAGCGACGGCCATGCAAACATGTACACGTGTGTGTGCTTGTCCTCAGAGAAGAACGCAGGTGTACCTGATTTCACTGGCTGAATGATTGTTTCGTTCTTTCCTCCTCCTGTTTGTTCTGTTTGAGCTCTTTGTTCATTCGTGTCTTCCTGCTGACGTTTGTCAATAAGGCCTGCTCATTGATTAGGCGTTGTTTGCTGTGATTTGTGCTTGATGAACGAGAGAGAATTAATGCTTGCCTGCCTGTGTGCCAAGCTAGTTGCTGTGTGTGTGTGTGTGTGTGTGTGTGTGTGTGTGTGTGTGAGAGAGAGAGACACTCCTGCACCTGCTTTGGACTCAAGGGATGGAACATGACACAGACATTCTCTTCTGAGAAACTCTCCACGATGAAGCAGAATCAGAATCAGAATCAGAATGAGCTTTATTGCCAGGTATGTTTACACATACAAGGAATTTGTTTTAGTGACAGAAGCTCCGCAGTGCAACAGAATGACAGTGACAGAACAAAAAACACATAATAAAAGAATAAAAAATACAAATAAGTAGGTAAGGAATAACAGTATACAAATTGACAATTGTATGTGCAGGTATATTACAATAGGCAAGATCAACAGATCAGCAGATCAACAGTGTAAATCCTGGGAAAGTCTCTGATCATTAACTCCATTCTGAGACACCTCATGATGAAAACCTCATGTACACACACATCTGGCCTGCGTTAATCATTTTTGCTGGGAATAATGAATACACCTCTGCCGCTTATCACATGCTCTGTTCGTCGTATGTTTCCACTAGTTATCACTCGTCTCAGCCTCGCAGGCCGCTCCGTCTCTTCGCTGGCCGTTTGATGCACACTGCACTTAAACTGCACTTTCATCTGACTGACTTCCAGGAGCAAAGTCATGTTTACAAGGTTTAGGGTTGATGCAATGAGTGCTTTTGAGGAAGAACTGGTCACTGAAGATCAGATCTTTGAGTTTTGTTCGAGGCACATAGCAGCAAGTAAACTAGATATTGATGAGGGTTAACATCTAAATATACAGTACACCCTCAGAAAAAATCTGTCACTGGAGCGGTAACTTTTCAAAAGGTGCACCTTTGTACCGTTTTTACCCATAACAGGCACATTTTAGTACCGTAAAGATGCCAAGGTGCAGTTTTCTGTCCTGAGTTGATGTATGTACTGTAGAAACGGTAAGTTTGGGTCAGACGTCTTGATGGGCTTTTTGTTGTTGCTGTTTCTTTAGCCTGCAGGCTATGAAACATTATTTCCTTTTGCTAGTCATTTATATTAGGAGGATTGTCATTCTCATGTTAGAGTGTTTGAGTGGACAAAAATGGTTGTGGTGCAGAATAAGTCATTGCTATTTTGGTCAATATTCTTGTAAGAAAAAGACAGTAAATTTTAAAGGCATTTATCTGCTAAATATTCATTCTGTCATCTGTCTTCCATGTAATGATGATAATGAATCTGTTAAACCTGTTTTGTCTGGAAAATAAGAAAATGAACCATATATTTGTACCAACAATATTTTTGGCATTAAGATGTTATTTAAATGATATTTAATATGTTATTCATGTTTTTATATGAAATTGTTATCTGGGGGTGTTGTTAGTTGTTTGAATTTTCAAAAAAGTACTGTAAGTATGTAAATAAATAAGTGAGAGGGAAATTTAAGGTTTCAAGAAGGTACTTCTGATGAAAGGTTAGGAGAATTTTAAAGCAGAAATTTGATGCTTTTCAGTTTATAAAAGAAATTGCATTCATTCATTGGTTAAAACTTTTGTGAACTGTAAATCTGTTTAAATCATTATTTTCATGATGTTCCTTTGTCATGGCAACAGAGTTGTAAAATTGTCGAAGCTGAGATCGTTCGCCAGCTTAAGTGAAACAGAACACGTCACATCATGTCTTTATGGGATGTGTGTGAACGCATACACAGATTCCGGAAAATCACTGGCAGTATGAATGAACCACAATCAAATGATCCCAGGACACCTTATCTGTGTATTTTACAGTGAAAGAGGCTTTATATATAAACAACAATGTTCCTAGTAGCTGATCAGCTGCCATGTTTATAAAGCAATGTAAACACTTCTGCTTTGCTTCTTCTCCTTCTTCCCATTTCTTGGCGGCCTAGTGTTTTCAACTCACATCCTGTCGTCACATGTTATTATGGGACCTTTACGGGTTGTGTGTGAACGCATGCACAGATTCTGGAAAATCACTGCCAGTGTGAATGAACCACAATCAAACGATCCCGGGACACATTATCCATGTATTTTCCAGAATTTCTGTGTGAAAGAGGCTATATATGTTTTTTGGCTAAATGATGTGATAATCATTTTTACTCCAAAAATGCTGATGGTTGAGCATGACTTGTACTGAACCCTAAATATTGCTTCAAGCACATTTTCTTCCTAAAAATTGCAGCTGATATTACATGCAATTATTTCACCACATTGGATGAGGGAGATCAAGAGTGCACTGAATTGTGGGATACAGTATGACATGCAGTGTTCGCTGTCTGATGCACATTTAACAATTGTCTTCAGTCATCTTTTAAAGTGTATGCGGACAGTTAGCATAATGCACACAATATGCATACTACAGGATGAGCATTATGGTGATATGCTATTCAGAACATACATTCAGAAAGATCTTAGAGATGTTAAAAATGAACTGCTGTTGCATGTTGAAGTTGAAGGTCAAGTTGAGCCTACTGTATAGTGTAATCTGTAGAATTAGTAAAAGTAGTATGCTATTCTAACAAGCTAAACTTAGCATGTCTTTCTAAAGAATAAGAAAGTCACTCACTCTCCCCGCTCTCCCTTTCTTTCCACTTGACTCCTTAATTAGGCTTCTGTCTTGTATTACCTATTTTTTTGGAAGTCAGGGAGGAGAATGGAGGTATATTTGGAGTGGTTTGACTTTTATCAGGTCAGTTAGATTGCTGTGCCAACAAAGGAGGCCTTTCAGGTTAAAGAAGTCAAACAAAAGTAGAGAAGCATTAAGAGCAGCCAAAACCTTGTTAGTATGCAGTAGGGCTTAGAGAAATATAGAATATTTGTGATGCATTCACAGTAATGTAGGACTAATATGATCAGAATCAGCTGTCAGAAGATTTTGGAAATGAATTACTGCTTCTGGTAATTGGTCAGCCGGAAGCAGTTACTGTTTGATAACCTCAGAATGGCCAGATTAGTTGGTCTCTGTTGCACACGCACACGACAACCTCTCTGTATGTGTGAGCACAAACATCAGCACTACATTCATATCCACACATGCACAATCTGCCAACAATAAATTCCCACGAACTGCTGCCTGAACGAGAAAATATGCTTCTCGTCAATCTCTCTCATTTCAAACAGCAGATAAAAGCCCATCCGCATGCACGCATCCGTTTCTCTAAACCCTTATGAGACACCCAATTGCATTTAAGCCTAAGCTTTAGTTTAAGTGAGGCTGTGCTAAAAAAGCTTTAAAGCACATTCTGACTGCGGGGCATCGGCACGCAGGTTTGCATGCGATAGCAGCGCTCAAATCTGCTCTTTAGTGAGAATTAGATGAAAACTCCCACAAGTTTGTAAGACATACGCTGGATTTGCTGCTCAACGTGTTTTTTTTTTCTTTCTTGTAAAGATAGGGAAGACTTTGTGCAATAGACGGATTAGCAGTTAGAGCACAAAATAAACCTTGGTCACCTTTCTGTTATGAACGCTTGGAGTAACGGCTCTAATGTCCCTATTCTGCATTAAGAGCAGAAATGAGCAAACACTGTGCTGTTTTCATATCATTTTATGTGTGCATGTTTTCTGTTTCTTTAAATGGCAATGAATATGTCTATTTGTCTATGATAAAATGCACCCATTAAATAGGTAATAGTTTCCTTGATTTTTTTACATTAGCAATGATGCACACTGTAAAAAATTATTGTAATTTTAACAGTAAAAGATTGTAAAATGCTACAGTAACAACCTGTTAACTGGTTAACAGTATGTCCACGAAATGAGGACAATAGAAGCATTCAAACTCATCAAAAGAGCAACAATATGTAAGTGCTGTGACAAGTCTCAGTTAATCTATTTCAGAACACTAAGCAATTTTTTTTTTAAATAATAAATAAAAAGAAACAAGTGGAAAGAATCGAGAATGCTAGTGATAGAGGGTCAATTTCTTTAAATAGAAAGAAAACAAGTATTTAGAATAGAAATAGAATAGAGAGTGGTAGTGTTAGAGGGTCAAGTGTAGGTGGAAGAGATGTTTTTAGCTGTTTCTTGAAGAAATAATAGATGTAACAAATCATTGTTTAATTTCTAATGAATCTTATAATTTCTAATAAAAAAAAACATTTACAGAAAGGGCTGCTGGACTTTTTTAATGTATGCATGTATTTATTTATTTAGTTTTAAACTGTAAAATTTAAAGGTTGTTTTGTACAGCTGATTATTTTTTTATTGTATTTACAGAATTATTCTGGCAACCACTTTTTTGTAACCACAAATTTTGTAAAAAAATAAATAAAATAAATAAATTAAGGTAAAAAAATAAAAAAAAGAAAATACATAATTAAATAAATAAAATTGGTTGTAGCTGAAATAGTTTTGGAGAGCCAAAATTACAATGATTCAAACTTTGACAATATTGATTTCTTCATTTTTTTCATCTTAATTTTGATGAACCGATATCAATCTTTTTAGTATATGCTGTTTGCAGTTGATGCATGAACAAAACACTATTTGTAGAGCACCTGTTATCCAGTAATCACAATAAGTGTTGAGCTTGTTTTTTTTTATTTTTTTTATTTTTTTTATATGAAACAAAGTTTAAGCTTTCAAATTCTGTCAATATTATCATGAAATATAAACTGTGGTAATTCGTTGATAAATCAGCTTCTGAACATGTCGTGTAATGTCACATTTACTTCAGGAAAGCCATTTAATGCTTATAGTTTGATGGTCAACTGTTTATTACAGCCAGCATTTAAAAAAAAAAAAATATTGGAGTTGTATAATTATATAATTAAAAAGTTGAAATAAAAACTGCCATATGTGCAATTTAAATGTTTGCATAATACAGCTCAGCTTTTATTTGAGTGTTTTGATTGTTAAACACATTTGTTAATTAAAGTTTATTTTCATTTATTGTTAAATTAAAAAAAAAATTTGGTTTTGGTAAAAAATTCCTTTCAGTGCATCTCTAGAGATGAGAGTTCATCATACTATGAATATGTACTGTACCGAAACTTTCTGAACTCATAACTTCCTGCAAAACAGTTCAAAATGACCATTTATTGAAAGTAAAATGTCAGTCATTTTCATTGCATGATTTGAGGTACAGAACCATGAAACTTGAGTGCACAGAGAAATAGGAAAAGATGGACGTGCAAAGAAAGAAAGAAAAATGAAGGACAGTATGATGGGACAGTACAAAAGAAATGAGGGATGATGGAAAAGAATTTCATTGTTTCTCAGCAGTTACATCCCAAAAATGAGAGGCAGAGTAGCCGGAGAGAGATGGATTCAATCAATGAAGGGTTGAATGTCTTGTGCTTCAGTGACACAGGAATGGAATGACAGAGAGTCTTTCTTTTCTCTATATGAACGTGTGTGTGTGTGTGTCTGTGTGTGTGTGTATGAGAGAGAGATGAGCAGGAGTGTGTCTGTTTGTTTGATTGCTGGGAAAGTGTGAATGTGTGACTCCACAGGAAGCTTGTGGATTTGGGATTGTAGCGCCTGTCATTCACAAAGATCTACACGTATTCATTGTTTGCATGCTTCGTTAAGTATTTTGGCTAATTTGATTATGCTTTCTTTTATTGAATGGAACATAGTACTCTTTGCATCATGTTTAAATACATTTTGAAGATGTCTGAAGATTTTCCTCAGTCGAAACGCTGAAAACGTTGAAAACATTCACAGATGTTACTTTTTGTATGCGAAGAAAAAAAAACAACAACTTTATTCTTCTTATTATATTATATTATATTATTATATATCAGCGGATATTCTCCAAAATGGCGCTATGCTGATGCGGAGAAACACGGAGGAGAGGAATTATTGAATAAAGTCTTTATTTTTGTTTTCTTTATGTACAAAAAGTATTCTCGTCGCTTCATAAGCTTTTATGGGTTTGGAACGATATGGGGGTAAGTGATTAATGACAACATTTTCATTTTGGGGTGGAGTATCACTTTAATATGACTGGCTGGATGGGAGGTTATAGACTGATCTCAGTTCAGTGGTAAACTCTGGGCATGTGTGGCTCTTTAGACTTTTTGCACTTTCAGTACTTTATTTTATTTTAAAAATGTCCAACAGTGAGTGAACATACATGAATATACTATTCTAATCAAAAGTTTGGGATCACTAAAAGTTTTGTTTTTAAATAATTTAATACTTTTATTCAGCTTGCATGCATTAAATTGCACAAAACTGCTACACAACTGTTTTCAACATTTATAATAATAATAATAATAATAAATGTTTCTTCAGAACCAATTTGGCTGATTCCTGAAACTTCACTGAAGACTGAAGAAATTCTAATGAAAACTCAGCTTTGCATCACAGGAAAAATTACTTTTTAAAATATATTCAAATGGAAACCAGTTATTATAAAATTGTAATAATTAACTGTAAAAACTACATTAATATTTGCAGTATTTCTTTTACTGTATTTCTAATCAAATAAATACATCCTTGGTGAAGAGAAATGCTTAATGTTTAGTAAAAACACTTGATGTTTAATTATTTTTAAATCATATCCATTACAGTGTGCGTGTGGTGAAAATTACATTTAAAAATGACATTTTATTTTATTAGACTTTATTAGGTGCAAAATTATTGGTTTTGGTGGAAATTACTGTTTTAATTTGTGTAAAAACTGATAAATTCTTTTCACAAAATTAATAGTTATTTCAGTCTTTTAAGATTGAAAGCCTGGGTCTGGGAGAAGAGTAAAGTGATCTAAATCCAAGACAGCTGTGATGTGAGCTTCATATAACCAAAAGAAATAGAAAAGAAACAGCTGAAATTTGTTGTACTAAAAATCAACCACTGTGACATAAAAATGGCTCTAAATGAAGAAACACCAGAGAGAAAGAGAGAGAGAGAGAGAGCAGATCTCTAGTGCATTCAGAGCAGCCCAGCTTCATGTCTGTCTGTCTGTTACATGCATTTGCATGTGTTCACTGAGATGCGTCTCTGTGTGTACGTGAGTATAATGTAATTTAAAAGCTCTCAGAGTAGGAAGCTTAATGTAATAGTTAGATTAGATGTGTGTAATAAGATTGCAGCTTACACACATATACACACAGAATCCAGAGTGAAACTCTCTCTAATGAATAGCCAGATGATCTCTCTGTGCATTAAGTCTTATGAGCCACTAAAAGCTGTTATTGCTTTCATCAAACTCTCTGTAGCTGTAAAATGAGAGAGGAGGTTATTGAATTTACTTTGGAAAAGCTGATAGTCTTCTGTATTACCACATCTCACTTTATTGTACGTGTGTGTGTGTGTGTGTGTGTGTGTGTGTGTGTGTGTGTGTGTGTGTGTGTGTGTGTGTGTGTGCTGGAGTGTAAGGCCTGAAGCCTACTTTAAGTATGTGTCAGAATGCAATTCATAATGTACATTGCATTCTAAGCGTTGCCACAAGGAGTGCTACAGCAAACCTAACATAAACAGTCTTCTTCCACAGTGGGTTTGCTTCCCAGCAGCTGTCAGTGAACATGAAATGGCATTCACAACCCATTTTACTTCTCTAATTTGATGGATTTCATTTTATTGATAATTCTGATAATAGCCAGTCTTTCAGTGAGAAAAAAAAGACTTGATTTTATTGGGAATTGATTGGATTGTGAAAAATGCTCACTATATTCTGGTACTTGGTAGTAATATAGAAGTAATATAGTGAATTATAAACTCTTAGAAAACTTTATCAGGTTCAAGGTATTGATTGTGGTGAAAATGACTTTATGAAAATGATTTTTGATATAAATAATTTCAGTGCTTCCCACAGGTTTGAAATATACTTGTGGTGGTAGCCGGGTGGAAAATCCTCCTATTACCCATGGCACAAATAACAAATAATGTGTGAGTTTCAACAGTATTTTTATTTATTGAAATTAATTTTAATTATAAAGGCTACTATTACATACTAATGCATTATTATGCATTGTAAATTATGCAAAATTACCGCATTTAAATGGTAGAGTTCTCCTTGCTTTTTCATATAGTGACTCTTTCAGTGAATGGGACACAGATTTTACGGATGCTATTAAAATATATATATTGAATGATATGCGTCAAATAATTTTCTTTGACTTTTCTTCCTGTGGGGAAGCATCCCAGCCAGAATCTACTATGGTTTACTATGAATTAAATGGTAATTAAATAAAATACAATTTTTTGTGTAACCAAAATGGCAATAATGGCCAGCTCTATTTGCATTTCCTGAAAAACAACAACAAAAAAAACAGGCGTACATAGGAATGTCAGCGGGAGGAAAGAGTTATATTTTTTTTCACAATTCTGATATATCTCACAGTTATTCTCAGAATTGTGAAAAACAAAGTTTTAATAATTAGATATAAACTCAGAATTCTGACTTTCCCCCTCAGTATTCCAAGTTTAAAATTTTCATATTAACTTCTCCTGTGTTTACATCTTGGAATTCTGTTTTTTTATTTATTTATTTATTTTTTTAAATAAATAACATAATTGCGACTTTTTATCTGCAACTTTTTTTCTTGCAATTGCTAGCTTATATCTCACAGTTGTAACTTTTCTTCTCAGTATTGCAAGGGAAAAAAAGTCAGAATTATGACAGAAAAAGTTCCAGTACCTTTTTAAATATTTTATTCTGTGGTGGAAACGGGCTTCCAAAGATCGTAATATTTTTAAAATGTAATAATTCAGATTTTTATGATGGATTTTCATATTTTAAAATTGAAAGAGTGTGTATACGTCTCAGTTTCATCTCATTCCTATCTAAGAGAGAGAAACAAGGTTTCTGATGATCTCATTTGTGATTCTTCTTTCCTGTGAGCATGTGACAACTACCTGTTATATCTTGAGGACAGGGCGTGGAATATCACTGTGTGTGTTTGAAAGGGCACAATTTATGATTGATCATTTTATGATGATATATGCAGTGTCTGTTCCTCTGAAGCCCCCCCCCTCTTCTCTCCCTCTTTCTCTCTGTCTTTCTCTTTATTCGCTCTCTGGCATGTATGATATTGCTCCCGGTGTAATACATATTTATGGCCTGCTTTCACTCTCCTCCGCTCTCTCTGAATTATAACCCTGTTTATTTGTGAATTAAGTCCTTTACCGTGTGTATACATCAGTTTCTCTTGGACTAGAGCCACACTACGGTCTGATTAATTATATTTTCCCACACACACACACACACACACACACACACACACACACACACACACACACACACACACACACACACACACACACACACACAGGAGCAGCTACACAAAGTTAATTTGCAAGTTATTCTCAAGTTGTCAATGTTTACTCATGTATTAATGAACCTAATCAGTGTGTCTGAGAGCTGCGCTGATTTAGACTCTCATAAGCGATTGACTTGACATAAATTACAAAACGTTTGTTTTAAAATAAAAGGACAATATAAGTAGTAGTTTTGTCAAGAAGAAAAAAATCAGCTATTTATGACTTCACATTCACACAATTTTTCTTGGAATATATATATTTCCATTTTTTTGTAGTCTTCCATAAAAAATCTTTTGACTTTCTGTACTTCCAACAGGAAGACACATGTAAAGCAAGCAACAAACCATAATTGTATTTTGTTTATATATGGTTTTATATTTATGTTTAGTTTTTATATTTATTCATATGGATATAAATATAGTTTGGGGTCAGTAAGATCATTTTGAAAGAAGTCTCTTATTCTCACCAAGGCTGCATTTATTTGATCAAAAATACAGTAAAAATAGTAATATTGTGAAATATTATTACAATTTAAAATAACTGTCTTCTAAAGTAATATATTTTAAAAAGTAGTTTATTCCTGTGATGCAAAGCTTAGTTTTCAGCATCATTACTCCAGTCTTCAGTGTCACATGATCCTTCAGAAATCATTCTAATATGCTGATTTGCTGCTCAAGAAACATTTCTAATTATTGTCACTGTTGAAACTGCTTAAAATGTTTGTGGAAAACATGATTTTAGGATACCTTGATGAGTGGAAAGAAAGAAAAATGGCATATATTTTAAATTAGAAAACTTTTGTAACTTTATGATGTATATGTCTTTCTGTAACTTTTGATCAATTTAATGCATCCTTGGTGGGTAAAAGTATCAATATTGGGGTCAGAAAGATTATATTTTTTTTTGCAATGGACACACTTAACTTTTTTCACAAACTGAGGAATGAATCTAAATTACAAAATGCAACAGGTGGTGTTCATCGAGCTTAACCTATATTTAAGATGATTCCTTTAGAGACATTTTCAGTACCACCGGTTAAGAACTTTCCAGGACACATTTCTCTTACTGTCGGATATAAATTAACACATCATACCTTAATATTTTATCAGCATCGCTCATTTGCAAATAAAATGTAACATGCCTCATTGCCTCTGATATTCCTCCTGATTTAATAAACACATCTGTTCTGCAGTCAGTTTTTCCTGTGAGGGACGTCTAAAAGCCAGGCAGTTGCATTCCTGACACTTTTCCAGTAAATCTGGTTTGTAGCCCGTCTATAGCATCCTCATTTGTGTGTTCTGTTTTGACACAGCAATATCCCTCCTGACACTTTCCTAAATAAACTAATAGATATCATGAAAAGCTGGCTTTCTTCTCATTCCCCAGCCACAAACCATTTATGGAAGCTGTCAGCGGTCGCACGCTTTAGCACACCACTTGTTCAGAGGACATGCAAACCAAGTCTGAGCGCACAAAAGCACAGAGTGCAAGAAGTCCAGAAGACTCAGCAACCCCAGCTGCTCTCTCTAACATTTCTCTTTCTCTCACACCCCCCGTCAGGTTGGTCGGGGTGGAGGCACTGGTCTGCTCATATCTAACAATTGGAAATACTCAAACCACTCTCCCCTATGCAATTATAACTCATTTGAATCTCATGTGATCACTGTAACAGCGCCTATAAAACTCCAGGTTGTGGTAATTTACTGCCCTCCTAGGCAAATTCTATCCACCTTTTTGCAGACAACATTCTGGTAAAACCCCTACATATCTCTGATCATTTCTTCTGATCATTTCTTCATTACATTTATACAGTACTACATTTTGCCACCTGTGTGCCACCAACCCCTATATGATGATACACAGCTCTATCTTTCATTTCAACCAGATGTTCCAACAGTAGCTGCACGGATCTCAGGCTGCCTGGCGGACTATAAGAATATCACCTACAGCTCAACCTGGCAAAGACTGAGCTTCTTGTCTTCCCTGCCACTCCAACTCTACAGTATTATTTCTCCATCCAGCTAGGTTCTTCTACAATTACCCCATCAACTTCAGTGAGAAATCTTGGTGTAACCTTTGATGACCAGCTGACCTTCAAAGACCACATTGCAAGGACTGCTCGATCTTGCAAGTTTGCATTGCACAACATCAGAAAGATCAGGCCCTTTCTAACAGAGCATGTGGCACAACTTCTTGTCCAGGCCCTTGTAATTTCTAGGCTGGACTACTGCAATGCTCTTCTAGCTGGATGTCCATCAAGCACAATCAAACCTCTACAAATGATTCAGAATGCAACGGCACGACTAGTCTTCAACGAGCCCAAACGATCCCACGTTAACACCTCTCTTTATCTCTCTTTGCACTGGCTGCCTGTTACAGCTTGCATCAAGTTCAAGACACTGATGCTTGCATATAGAACAGCCTCAGGCTCAGCACCCGCCTACTTCCACTCACTACTACGAATCTACATCCCCTCCAGAAGTCTGAGACCCGCTAGTGAGCGGCGCCTCGTGGTACCATCACAGAGAGGCTCAAAATCACTTTCCAGAACATTCTCGTTCACCACTTCTGGCTGGTGGAATGATCTTCCCACCCCTATCCGGAATGCTCAATCCCTGACAATTTTCAAACGACAGCTGAAAACTCATCTCTTCCGAAGCTACTTGATTTCATCATCATAAAAAAGTCTTTCTCTTTATTTATTCCTTCTCTTTCTAGCTTGTACTTTTTTGAACAATGTCTAAAAATTTGGTATTACAAGCACTTCATGTGTCTGTTTGCCTCTTTAAGAAGAATCGCTTTATGTATCCCCCAATTGTAAGTCGCTTTGGATAAAAGCGTCTGCAAAATTACTAAATGTAAATGTAAGTGCCGTGGGGTTTTGTTTTAGCTTCAATAACATGTTTCAGTGAGGGAGAACAACTTCCATAGGATACGTATCGAAAATCGTTTTTGTGTCCACATCAGAAATTGCTGTATGATTCACAGGCTTTTACAAGACGACATCTGTCTGATATTTCTGTATGTCTATTTGTAAGTGTTTGTGTGTCTGTGAAAGGCTGAAATATGCAGTTATTCAGGCACTATATTAAATATGTCTTAATTATTTACATGTACTATACACAATGGCAAGAACGCGGTCAGAAGAGATGGAAATAGAGAGCTAAAGTTAGATATGGTTTAGTGAGGTATTAACAGTTAGCTTACACTGTAAAACATGTAAATGAACAAGACTAATTTGTAATTGGCAAATGTGATTGGCATGTTTATAAATATATTTGTTTTATTTTAAAATATCTGATGAAGGCATAAAAATGTACTGCATGGTAAAAAAGAAACTATGTTTAATTACTTCAGCAAAAGCACAGATATAGAAATCATGGCGATGCTTTCACACACTTTATGATTGACTGCCTCAGCAGTGGATAGAAATGCAAGCACACCGAGGTCTTATAGAGACCTTTGCTGATTCATTGGTTAAACTCTTTGCTTATCGATCACTTTATACACACATGCCCTGACTGGAGCTAAATTATTCAGAGCTGTTAAATAGGCATTCTTAATTATTCACAAGCTGCTCTGATGTAATTAATATTGTAGAGTTGTGTGACAGACCGAGCTTTCTTTTTCTTTCTTTCTTTCTTTCTTTCTTTCTTTCTTTCTTTCTTTCTTTCTTTCTTTCTTCACCTGCAGGTTTTATAAAAAGGGGTGTATTCTAATATTGATGAAGTTTGTATTTTGGGTCTAATATAATATAATATAATATATGACCCTGGACCACAAAACCAGTCTTAAGTGTCAATTTATCAAAACTGAGATTTATACATTATATGAAAGCTGAATAAATAAACTTTCCATTGATGTATGGTTTGTTAGGATAGAACAATATTTGGTCGAGATACAACTATTTGAATATCTGGAATCTGAGGGTGCAAAAAAAAAAAATCTAAATATTGAGAAAATATATTTACGGTAGGAAATTTACAAAATATCTTCATGGAACATGATATTTACTCAATATCCTAATGATTTTTGGCATAAATGAAAAATATAATTTTGACCAATACAGGCCCGGTTTCATAGACAGGGCTTAGCCTTAATCAGGATTAGGAAAAATTTTTGCTGACATTGTTTTAAAGCAAATATTTATCTAAGTTTTTTTTTTTTTTTACCATTGATATGTAGACGTAGAGGCTACATTCGACTGCTCCAGACATGGTGCTGCGTAAAAACAGTAAAAATCAATGAGTTTTCCAAGAAACCACAACTTTGCATAGTCTCTGGTTGTAAAAACCATTGAGATTTTAATTCCTGAAAAAAATGAGATAAGATTTGACAGGTAAGAATGAGTTGGTTTGTGTTTTTTATGTGTATTAACTCAATATTACAGGTTTTAAACTACGGTAACTTTTTAATGTCATGTTAGCTAATGCCTTCGTCTTGTTGTATTGTTAGTTTAGAAAAATCATCTGCTGGAGTCGATAGCAGATATAGATATTCATACATATGTATAATTCTGGTTTCTCTCGAGTGTTCACTGACTGTTCCAACATGCTGGATGGCTTAGGGATAGTGCCCATAGAAACAGCCACTAATGAGGCATCTATACATACTGTATATTTATGTTTTTTCTTTTTTTCTTTCTGACTGTTTGCTAGCAAGAGGGGACGAGTTATGGATACTGACACCTTTGTCCACTGTATCAGAACTTGGTGAGAAGTCAAGTCTCTTTTCATGAAGTGTTCAGCATTCAATAACCAAGCCTTTCTAAGCCATTTGAGGGCTTTGCATCAAAAAGAAATGAAAAAAGAGAGAAAAACAAGCCATGAAAGATAACCGAAAACTTCAAAAACAGGACCAGTTGCTCCTCTCAGAGTGTTACTAGATAAGACAGAAGATGACACAGTAGAGAGCTGAGTATGTTCACATGGAGCGTATGGACATCCTTGATGTTTCATCAATGGTTCTGGTCTGGCGGGAAGACAGTGGCCATGTTCAGAGAAGCGTACTGTCATGCTACAACATTAATGTCACTAAATATTAGAGCATGGCACTGGAAACACCAAGGTCATGGGTTTGAGTCACAGAGAATGCATGAAATGATAAAATCGATATCTTGAATGCTTTGTCACTTTTATTTATATAGCGCTTTTAACAATACAGATTGTGTCAAAGCAACTTTACAGTATTAAATAGGAAAATAGCCTGTCAATAATGCAAAATGACAATAGTAAACACTCAGTTTTCAGTCAAAGTCAGTTCATCATTGATTCAGTGATTTATCGTCCAGCTCAGTTCAGTTTAAATAGTATCTGTGCAATCCAGTCGACGATATCGCCGGATATTAAATGTCCCCAACTAAGCAAGCCAGAGGCGACAGCGGCAAGGAACCAAACCTCTATCAGTGACAGAATGGAGAAAAAACCTTGGGAGAAACCAGGCTCAGTCGGGGGGCCAGTTCTCCTCTGACCAGACGAAACCAGCAGTTCAATTCCAGGCTGCAGCAAAGTTACATTGTGCAGAGGACTCATCTGGTCCCTGTGGTCTTCTCCTGGTGGCCATCTAGAAGACAGGGTCTCAAAGGAGACAAGGAATCAAAGCTATCGTATCAAAATTGTGCTATTGATCTTACGCTAGTATACATAATGTACAAACTATACAAATTTTCCTTATGCAAGAATGATCTACTGTGTATGATATGACTATATGGGCAAAGTATAATGTCCGATAATGCAGTATGCTCAATTTGACGTTCAGCAAATGAGCTGAAAGTAATATAAGCCATAATTTTCTTTCTTTCTTTTTTTAATTTGATTGGATTGTTAATTGTTAAATGTTTAGTCAAAAACCTAAATTTAGTTTAGAAATGATGCATAATACACATGCTCTATTGAAATGCATGTGACAACAATGTGGCATAAAACAGTTTGAAGCATGTTATTGTAGTGTTTCATATTGTATACTGTTTTATGTTCAATTTGAAAAAGTAACTATACACTGTACACTGTGCAATTATGTCAGTATTTTGTTCATGAAAAAAGTCTGCACACTCCACCAAAAATCATATGCAAAACGTTTACTGAAAGAAACAAGGCAACAAGGGAAACGTTTCATGTAGTTTTCTTTTGGGAAATGCTTTTGGATGATTTTAATGGCGCGGTGAGTTTCAAACTAAAAAACTAATTTCTAAAGGCCTCTTCTCATCAAGAACATCTATATCAATAACTTAATTAGCGTCCATGCATGAACAACACACAATAATGTTCTGTACAATAATAACACTGCAGTTTTGTCATCTGCCGCTTTCAATTGTTTCTGTGGCTCAGTGGTAGAACATTTTAGCATTAGTAGCGCAAAAGGTTGTGGGTTTGATTCCCAGGGAAACACATGTTAGGTAAAAAATGTTTGCTTGAATGCACTGTAAGTCACTTTGGATAAAAGCGTCTGCTAAATGTATAAATATAAATGCTCAAGCTCATGAAAACAAGATGGATTCTGATTGGCTATCAATTTTTTTGTTCATTAGCTGGAAAAAAAAATGTTCTGAAAGTGAGTGCAGTGATATCATTCATCTTTGTTGTTATCATTATAGTTGTGATTTTGATTGCACTATTCTCATATAATCAAAAGGATTATTAAAACTTGATAGTTATAGTATCTGTTCTTCGGTGTGAATGGACTTTAAGCCATTTATAAAACCATTCTGGTCAATATGACATTAAAAAAAAAAAGGATGTTAGGTGGTGATTTTATTGGTTAATATTATTTGCCCCACCCACACTGACCTGATTACATCAGCAGAGTAGAAAAGGCAAAGCATGTTATTACATTTTAATAAAAACAATCATTTGTTCCCATAGAAACATGTGCAATATTGCAGGATATGGTTAAATTAGCTGTGTGAGTGTTTTTATCTTGAAGATATGTAATGATTACATATCTTCAAGATAAAAACACTCACACAGCTGTGTTGAGTTTCCCAGACGGCATTTCTGCAGGAGGATGTAATGAGATTACATCCAACATATAGCAAGATTACATTGTAATCTTGCTATATGTTGGATGTAATCTCATTACATCCTCCTGCAGAAATGCCGTCTGGGAAACTCAACACAGCTTAGAGTTTGAACTCCATAAGTACAGGGCAGTTTCATTTTGGTGTCTCCTACAGACACACTCGAGTCTGTGTGATGTGCCGTCGCAAACTCTCTTTCAGTGGCATTGTTGATGTGAATGTTGTGTTTACAGTGCGTGTGTGTGTGTCTGTGCACTGAAAAGGACCGGAAGCTTCTGAGACAAGGTCATCGAGAAGAAAAGAGTGCACCTTTTTTCCCTTGTCCTCTTTTTTAGCACTGCAATGGCCAGAAAATCTTCTCTCTTCTTCATCCAGGTGTTTTTTTCTCTCTCTATCCACTAGATCGATCTAGGGCATGATAGAGCCTTCATTTATCAAAGCTGATTTTACTGGATCTTTCAAGCGCAGACCCCGTTCTCGCAGCAGATGCTTTCTGCCGGCTGTATGACAATCTTCACACACACGTTCACCTTCAGTTGTAGGCATTCCAGGAATAATGAGCTGCTGTCACACCGCATCTAATTATGGTGAGCGTTCACGCTGCGTTAGGCATTGAAAGCTGGGGTCAGGAGGCCGTTGCTGCAGGCCACGCTGGCTCGATGCTCCTTGCTTGCACCCGGACGTGTGGGGAAACATGCGGTTCATTCAGCGCTCTTCAACCGGCTGGTTCTCAGAGCGTGTTTGAGAGTGTATGAGACTTTAAGAGAGTGATTGACTGTGACTGAGATTGATGGTGTTGGAGAAAAGAGGGTGAATATGTTCAGCTCAAGGCATTCTTATTCTCTCTGTCCATGATATTAAACTTTCAAATGAGGCTAACGGATGCATCTTACAAAAACATGGTGATTTTCTCATTTGTATAATGCATACAAACATTTGAGTGTGTAGTTTTCGTTATTCTCAAATGGTGAAAACAGTGGTCCTCAAATGTGTTCGTTATGTCCCCTTTTATAACTCAAAAAGCAAGTCCATTTGACAAATTTGTTTAAAGTCTTCTGAAGTCCTGCAATAGCTTTGTGTGATCAATCTGGTGGATTGATAATAATATACACTGAACAAAATTTTAAACGCAACACTTTTGTTTTTGCCCCCATTTTTTCATGAGCTGAACTTAAAGATCTAAGACGTTTTCTATGTACACAAAAGGCCTATTTCTCTCAAATATTGTTCACAAATCTGTCTAAATCTGTGTTAATGAGCACGTCTCCTTTGCCAAGATAATCCATCCACCTCACAGTTGTGGCATATCCAGATGATGATTAGACAGCATTATTATTGCACAGGTGTGCCTTAGGCTGGCCACAATTAAAGGCCACTCTTAAATGTGCAGTTTCATCACACAGCACAATGACACAGATGTCGCAACTTTGAGGGAGCGTGCAATTGGCATGCTGACTGCAGGAACGTCCATCAGAGCTATTGCCCTTGAATTGTATGTTCATTTCTCTACCATAAGCCGTCTCCAAAGGTGTTTCAGAGAATTTGACAGTACATCCAACCAGCCTCACAACCGCAGACCACGTGTAACCACACCAGCCCAGGACCTCCACATCCAGCATCTTCACCTCCAAGATCATCTGAGACCAGCCACCTGGACAGCTGCTGCAACAATCGGTTTGCATAACCAAAGAATTTTATGCACAAACTGTCAGAAACCATCTCAGAGAAGCTCATCTGCATGCTCGTCATCCTCATCGGGGTCTTGACCTGACTGCAGTTCGTCATCGTAACCGACTTGAGTGGGCAAGTGCTCACATTCGATGGCGTCTGGCACTTCATTTCTTCACGGATGAATCCCGGTTTTCACTGTACAGGGCAGATGGCAGACAGTGTGTATGGCGTCGTGTGGGTGAGCGGTTTGCTGATATCAGCGTTGTGGATCGAGTGGCACATGGTAGCGGTGGGGTTATGGTGTGGGCAGGCATATGTTATGGCCACGAACACAGGTGCATTTTATTGATGGCATTTTGAATGCACAGAGATACCGTGACAAGATCCTGAGGCCCATTGTAGGGTCATTCACCCACGACCTTCACCTCTTGTTGCAGCATGATAATGCATGGCCCCATGTTGCAAGGATCTGTACACAATTCCTGGAAGCTGAAAGCATCCCAGTTCTTGCATGGCCAGCATACTCACCGGACATGTCACCCATTGAGCATGTTTGGGATGCTTTGGATCAGCATATACGACAGCATGTTCCAGTTCCTGCCAATATTCAGCAACTTTGCACAGCCATTGAAGAGCAGTGGACCAACATTCCACAGGCCACAATCAACAACCTGATCAACTCTGTGCGAATGAGATGTGTTGCACTGCGTGAGGCAAATGGTGGTCACACCAGATACTGACTGGTTCACAGACCCCCCGGACCCAGCAATACAGTAAAACTGCACATTTTAGAGTGGCCTTTTATTGTGGCCAGCCTAAGGCACACCTGTGCAATAATCATGCTGTCTAATCAGCATCTTGATATGCCACAGCTGTGAGGTGGATGGATTATCTCGGCAAAGGAGAAGTGCTCACTAACACAGATTTAGACAGATTTGTGAACAATATTTGAGAAAAATATGCCTTTTGTGTACATAGAAAAAGCCTTAGATCTTTAAGTTCAGCTCATGAAAAATGGGGGCAAAAACAAAAGTGTTGCGTTTATAATTTTGTTCAGTGTTCATAAGAATGTCTTTGTTTACATGAATACACTAATGAGACACCATAAGATTCCCCCCCCCATTATTTTTCCATTTTTTTTATTTTCATCAACAAACAGAATTGCTATTGCGTTGCAGGGATGATGTCATTTTGAAGGTCCAATACCCTGGTTCCCTTGCCAAAAAGCCAATAGGAATTTTCCATAATAAGTTCTCAGAAAATAAGCTTTGTGGGCAACAAAAGTTTGATAGTTAAATGTTTTGTTTGTCATGATAATCTTCACAAATGAACACAACTGGTATAAATTTTGAAGCCTTAATACAATTGCCAGAAGTAAAATGCCTAACGTAGGCTATAAATGAACTACAACAAGGTGGCATTACTTTAACGTCAACTCTTTTAGTCTTTATTTTGAAAATGTTCAAGTTAGAAGTCTGAATAAGTCACATGAGCATGATTATAATCACAACAAGGCTGTGAAAGCAGAATAGAGAGTAGATGAGTTTTCCTATTTGGCGTAAAAAAAAAAAACGGGGGTATTTCTGATGCATTTTGTTGAACGTTGTAGAAATCGTGTTAACCACAAACCTTATTTCAGAAATTTAAGCAAAAACACATTTAAACAAAGTAATTTGGGACAATGGAACCAGAAGTTCAAGATTTCTAGTGTTAGGATTCCTGTAGCACTCTGTGACTCATTTCAAACAAGATTGTCCAAACACTGCCCAAGTCTGTTGTTGGTCAAAAGAACATATAGTCCCACTCCAGACTCATGTCAGTATTGCATTTTGTGGCTGGTTGGGATATTCAAGCAAACAGAGTAACGCTTTGAACAGATCAAACAAAGAGAGCAACATTTTGGGATAAAGGTTACTTAACGGGGTCATACAACCACTAATTTCTAGTTGTGTCCTCTTTTGGAAGGCCACACAAAGTATTTTCGCTTTCGCAATGAAACACACAGCGTCTTCACAACATGGCGGCGGCGGTGGCAGCAACAATAAAGTTACGCCTTCTTTCTTTGCGTGAACATTTAGGCGGCATTATTCAAATCTTCCCACATCATGACGTAGATATGTAGGGGCGTGTTTGAACGAGACGTTTTAGGAGCGCATGGACGAGTCTTAACTTTTATGAAGAATATCTCTTTGGGTTTGAGACTTTAGTCTTTGCAACTTTAGGGATCTTATCTGTTCACGAACAGCTTGTAACACTCCAAAGAGAAAGGAAAACTTGAAATCGCATCATATAACCCCTTTAATGTAGTAGTTTAACCTTATTTCTATCTCTGAAGAACAATTGAGATATTAAAGACATCTAATTTGTAACATTTCTTTTCTATGAGCATAAAATGCTTCCAAAAGAAAGCGAGAGAGAGAATGAAAATGGAATTTGTTTCTGAAAGATCAGAATGACTTATATCATGAGGTGTTTGGAATTTATGACTCACTTTTTGGAGTTTGAATCGGTGAGAAACTGTGAAATGACTATATAGAAATGTGCGTGCCTGCGAGTATGCGATCAGCTCCAGTTGCATTGTGGGATGGTGGCATTAGGACTCGGAGCTGAAGTGAAGGTCACACATTTTACATTAACAGTCATCACCAAATGTTACTGATGCAAGAGAGAGAGAGAGAGAGAGAGAGAGAGAGAGAGAGAGAGAGAGAGAGAGAGAGAGAGAGAGAGTGTATGTGTGTGTCTTTGTGTGGGTGAGAGAAAACGTCCAACTGAGGTGGGTGTGGGTGTGGAGGATGAGAGAAGGTAAAGTGAGAGAGAGCGAGGGTCATTGTACAACGTTTACTCGCTTTACTCAGGTGCCTCTTAAAAGCACATAGCTTTATAAGGAGGCTGTCTTGCTCGGCTCATATTGTTGAGTTATTCAGGTCTCGTGTCCACAGCATACTCCATGCAGGTACTTGAACCCATGAAGTATCAAATTTTATACCTACACTTTTAGAAACTGAAAATGGTTTCTTCACTTGTAAGATTATCATTCTAAAAAAGGCTTAGAGCAACCAGGGATTTAAAATCATATCATAGTTGTGAAAAGAGACAGATGAGCTTTAAAATCTCTTTGCACTTTTTAATTTCACTTTTCAAACTTGAACCCTGTTGTAAACACAATTTTATGTGTTCTTTCAAAATGTCAGAAATGCATTTAGTGTTCACAGAAGCAGAGCGCGAAGCGTCAGTTTAACGTTAAAGAGAGGGAGGTAAGATGAAGCTGCAAATCATTTGATATAAGTCTGTTGGCACAGTGGTTCCAGAACAGTTCAGCCCAAATATTCAGATGTGTGCAGCGCATTTTACAGAGGACGAGGACTGTTTCCTGAGAGATTAGTCTGTTTCTTTAAAGTGGGGCAATGGCAACTTTGCAAGGACAGTCTGGTGCTTCTGACTCAGCCTGTAAGTACGTTTTCATATTTAAAGAATTTGCTACTGATGATTCAGATTTGACTTTTGAGCAGTGTAGAGTAGAGCTTGTTGTTTGTCGTTTCTTTGCTCACAAATGCAGACATGGTTTTATGTTTATGAGGCGCGATGCAACGCATTGTGTAAAAAGACAGTAAAAGTCATTATAATCAGTAATTATGTCCCCAATGGATGCAACAAATGCCTCATTTATAATGGGTTTTTGTCTTGTCGCGCCGGGACACGGCATGACAGTATGGTAAGGGGCCTAACATTTCCGTTTCACGCTTGAGGTATTCAGCCAATCACAACGCACTGGATAGCTGGCCAATCAGAGCACACCTCGCTTTTCAGAATGATAAGCTTTGTAAAAATCTATGCATTTCAGAAAGGTGGGGCAAAGATGAGAAACCATAATGTACATTATGTTTAAAATAATATGTTTTTTGAACCTTAAACCGCATAAACATTGCATTCCACCAAATACACAAAATAATGTTTTCTTTTGCAACGTCATATGACCCTTTTAAAGTATTTTCACTGTAAACCTGTGGACCCACTGCATGTACAGTGGGATGGCATGCTTGTAATGCACTGTCCAAGCACTGGCATCAGTGTTTGAACACTTGTGTTAGAGTATGTTTCTGGTCTAACCTGTGACTGTCCCTGTCGTCTGTACTAGAGGAAGCAGCGTGCTGTTGGTCTCTGAGTCATGAACACAGACGGCTGGCTGTAAAAACAGCAAAAAGCTCTTGTAAATATTGCTGTAATGCATATTAATTGTATAATAGAGTCATCATCACTGATTCTTTACTCTTTTAATAAAGGAAGCGTGACAGTGCTGCTGTGCAATGAAACACACACAGTCCATGCGTGCATTTTGGGTTGACACTGAGTATTTGTTCAAACAAACAGAGGCAGATCATATACTAAGAAATCATTCAAAATGTGAATTTGAGCAAACTGTGTTTGATGGAGCTTGAAAACTAAAACTACAAATAGAAAATCTTTATTGCTTAAATTGATACATTTTTGGCAATCACATATAATAGTTTTTTTTAAAAGTGGATGTAAGTGTTTTTTCTTATTTGAACATGAATATGCGTATTTGAACAGGCATAATGGTGTTTTAAATATGTTTTTAATGTATAACTGTATATTTTCATTAATTTCATAATTTCATAATTTCATTTATCATTTTTCTGTAGTCTTTAATCACTTATTCAATAAAAAAGACACCTGTCTGCTGTTGTATGAACAAAACGATTCAATCCTCACCTGTTAGTAAATACAGTAGTCAATCCCAAACACTCACTGAGTGAACAATGATTGCAGCTGAAATAGCCAAACCGGTTATTAGTGAGTAATATTTGCTACCCGATAGGTTGCTGTTTTTCCGTGACCTTTGATTTTACTCAATTCAACTTTGACCCAGTGCCTTGATGCTTTGCCTCACCTCATCCCTGCTCATTCTCTCAGCACTGTGATCAGTCTGCCTGACAGATGGGCTGATGACCCAGCAGTCTTTCTTCTCATTTACTTCTCCATCCCTTGTTTCTTCACCTCTTTGTGCCCATTAGACTCCAGTGGAGAGAGAGATTGGCCTGAGCATATGCTGCCCACACTCACACACACACACACACACACACACACACACACACACACACACACACACACACACACACACACACACACACACACACACACACACACACACACACACACACACACACACACTTACATGCAGTACACACACAAACACCTGTAGACAGAATGGTGCTAATTTTAACCTGCACCAGCTGCTCACCTCCTCAACTCCATTGTAATGCAGCTGAAACAGATGTGTGTGCAGAAGAGGTATGGACAGGATGTCGTGATATATAAGGATGAAGAAGTCACAGAAAGGCCATAACTATATTTGAAACTGTGTAATGTAAAAATGTGTACTTTAGAAATCTTTCATTGTTTTGCATCCATCAGGTTCAGATTTTTTTTTTTTTTTTAGCCTATTATAAATAATAGAAATAAATGCTTTGCTTGCTGTGTACGAACAGTCCTATCATAATAAAGGCAAAAATGCCAAAAATAAATCTAAATAGAACCATTTTTAAAATTGTAATTATAAAATAAAAGAAGTCTCTTCTGCTCAACAGGGCTGCATTTATTTGATCAAAAATACAGAAAAAGAGTAATATTATTGTTTTCAATGCCACATGATCCTTCAGAAATCATTCTAATATGCTGATTTGTTGCTCAAGAAACATTCATGATTTTTTGATGAACAGAACAAGATTTTTTTTGAATAGTATTTTCAATTATGTTTTTGCAAAAAAAAAAAAAAAAAAAATTGATTGGGTATTTTGATTTCCTGAGTAAAGGTATTAGTTACTTAAAAAAAATCTTATATATTATACAGTATGTAATACAACTGTAAAATAATTAAATTAAACCTAAACCAGCTAAATGTATGTTTAATCTACTCTTTTTTATTATTTAAACTAAGGTTATTTCACAGGTTGCTCTCTTGTGTTAAAACCTCTTTCTGACCTTTACCTGAGAGAGTCTCTGACACTTCAAATAGTTCTTTGGCAAGATCCATCAGACATAAAAGGAGGTGACCTGAACTGAACATTTCTGCCGATGTCAAAGCCCTTATTGTACGTTAGAAATGAAGTGTGTAATCACACAGAGTTTCTCGAGCAGGGATGTTGTCAGTGTGCCGGGGTTTGATGGGATGCAGACATGCTCTATTGATAAAGAGAATGCCAGTCAGGTGCCCTGATGTAGCCCATCTTTGTTTCTTCCTCTCACTCTCTCTCCATCCCTCCCCCCGTGTCTCTGCCTTGTCAGTCTGCACAGGAGATCTGAGGTTCCAGTTTCATCTTTCTGTTTTACTATTCTGTTCATTGCCGCCCCTCTCTCCTTCACTGCGTGTGTTTCTGTATCTACTGCTCTGTCTCTTTGTCTCTGTTTTTCTCTCATGCCATCTCTGTCCTTAGAGACATCCAGACCACAGACTAGCTTCCCAGTTCTTGATTGACAAGCTTGTATTTTGCAGTAAGAGACACACTTGGAGGTTCTGTCGCCCGGGTGACACATTGTGGGTGAATTTTGTCTGAGGTGCCTCACGGTTGTCAATGGAACGACTTTAGCAGACTATTTTACTTTCACAATGTGATGAAATTCCAAATAAAACAAGACATTCAACAAGAATGAAATGTGACTAATAAGATGTGACTTCATTTTTATCCCAGATGCTTAAAGTATGGAGTTTAATTAAGTGTAAAATATAATCAAATATTCTGAAAATGAGGCACAACCAATGGTGTGAGTTTGGCACATGGTTTTTACAAATCATTATTTTTGCAATAGTGTGCATTAGTGGCTGCCCACATTGGTTTCAGAAGTATTTTTCTTCCCATAGGGATTTAAAAAAACATTTTCATTTGATATGAGTGGATAAACATTACAAATTATTTGAAGCAAGTACATTTGAACAAAAACACACTCGACTGTTTACATAATAGCTTGGGAATGATCCCATGAGGCATTGCGAATGGCATGATAAAATTTAAAACAATGGTGAAATATAAATTTATTCATTTAAAGTTGTCAATTATATCTATATAAACAATATATTTTAAGTATATTGCAAAATATGCATATATATATATATATATATATATATATATATATATATATGTATATATATATATATATATATACACACACACAGGTGCTGGTCATATAATTAGAATATCATCAAAAAGTTGATTTATTTCACTAATTCCATTCAAAAAGTGAAACTTGTATATTATATTCACTCATTACACACAGACTGATATATTTCAAATGTTTATTTCTTTTAATTTGGATGATTATAATTGACAACTAAGGAAAATCCCAAATGCAGTATCTCAGAAAATTAGAATATTGTGAAAAGGTTCAATATTGAAGACACTTGGTGCCACACTCTAATCAGCTAATTAACTCAAAAAACACCTGCAAAGGCTTTTAAATGGTCTCTAAGTCTAGTTCTGTAGGCTACACAATCATGGGGGAGACTGCTGACTTGACAGTTGTCCAAAAGACGACCATTGACACCTTGCACAAGGAAGGCAAGACACAAAAGGTCATTGCAAAAGAGGCTGGCTGTTCACAGAGCTCTGTGTCCAAGCACATTAATAGAGAGGCGAAGGGAAGGAAAAGATGTGGTATGAAGGGAAGGAAAAGATGTGGTAGAAAAAAGTGTACAAGCAATAAGGATAACCGCACCCTGGAGAGGATTGTGAAACAAAACCCATTCAAAAATGTGGGGCGGATTCACAAAGAGTGGACTGCAGCTGGAGTCAGTGCTTCAAGAACCACTACGCACAGACGTATGCAAAACATGGGTTTCAGCTGTCGCATTCCTTGTGTCAAGCCACTCTTGAACAACAGACAGTGTCAGAAGCGTCTCACTTCAAAAAGGACTGGGCTGCTGCTGATCTGGTCTAGGGGGAGAGGCACACCAATCCACGTTGCTTCAGGTCCCAGTGTAAAGTTTCCACAGTCAGTGAAGAGGGAGATGTGATATGCCAGACCCAAGACTTGGCATGCAGAAGAGCTGAAGGCCACTATCAGAGCAACCTGGGCTCTCATAACACCTGAGCAGTGCCACAGACTGATCGACTCCATGCCACGCCACATTGCTGCAATAATTCAGGCAAAAGGAGCTTGAGTGCTATACATGCTCATACTTTTCATGTTAATACTTTTCAGTTGGCCAAGATTTCTAAAAATTCTTTCTTTGTATTGGTCTTAAGTAATATTCTAATTTTCTGAGATACTGAATTTGGGATTTTCCTTAGTTGTCAGTTATAATCATCAAAATTAAAAGAAATAAACATTTGAAATATATCAGTCTTTGTGTAATGAATGAATATAATATACATGTTTCACTTTTTGAATGTAATTAGTGAAATAAATCAACTTTTTGATGATATTCTAATTATATGACCAGCACCTGTATATATAAGAATTTGCAGAGTGTATTGAGACTCGATTTTGTGCTTCATGGGAGTGGACGTTTGCTGCAAGCTCATTTGGCATTATTTGCTGGCTGCCACTCTCTGATTGGTGGGATTTTCTGCACAGCATCATGGGTAATGTAGTTTTTCACCATAAAGTCCACTGTTTAGCATGGTTATTTTAAAAATAAATTGAAATAATGCTAGAGTTTACAACCAGTCTGTCTTTAAAGGTTTAGACGTTATCAGTTGCCCCATGGAGAAATAAAGTTTTTATTTCCAGAACCGATTGTTACACTCTAGAAAGTTTGGCAACGCAAATGACTTAAACTTAAATATCATTGGCCTTTGAGGTTTTTGCATGCACAAAAAAAAGGAATTGATTGTAAAGTCAGCTTCTTGGCCTGTAAACTGCCTTTCTCATCATATTCTCTTTGTGTCTGTTTTCGTCCAACCTCTTTTGGCTGCACTCAACATGTTGTTTGATCAGGCTTGTTCTGATCCACTCACCCTCAGACTGACTCAACACAGACTGTTTGAAATCTGCCAATATGGGCCGCCCTGATTACATGTGATTGTGCATCTGGCTGTGGGAGATTTGGATGTGTTCGTGTGAAACACTGTTTGTAGTCATTGTTGCCATAATGTTTGTGTACCTGCAGGTGCTGGTGTTTGTGTGCATGCCAGTTAAAAACAATTCACTTCTGGCAATGTGACCAGGCATCTCACAATTGTGAGATATCATAAAAATACATCCAGGTCACATTTTGCCCTGAAATCAAAAAAAAAAAAAAAATTAAAGTTTATTAAAAGGAGTTGAATTTATACAATTGAAGCGTTATAGATTGTATTATACAGTTTTATTCAATATAAAATATATATAATATACAATTGTAATTATCTTTAATCTTAAATAAATTAAAATTTATTATGTAATTTAATGTTAAATATATTTTTAAAATCAGTATAAATGCAACACAGGACATATTACTATTAGGTTTAAATTTGTAATATACATTATATTGTACACACACACACACGCACGCATGCACGCACGCACGCACGCACGCACGCACACACACTATACTGTATACACATGCATTATTTCAATAATTATCATTTTAATACTAATAATAATAAATTATTGATAAAATAATGCCATTACATTTTTTTAATTCTTTAATGTTTCTTTCTGTTTCATTACAATTTAATGTTTTTTTTTTTTAAATCGGCATAAATTAAAAGCAATGCAACAATTATAATATTAATTTATGCATACATTTTAAAATCTAATTATATATATATATATATATATATATATATATATATATATATATATATATATATATATTATATGTATATAAAATACAATTAAAATGCAATTATTAAAATACAAACTATTTTATATATACATGTAGCTGGGGTGAATTATGACTTGGTACTTCTTGACCGGTTTCATGAATTCATTGCATTTCTGAAGTGATTGGGTAGATGTGATTTATATGCTATGATTTTTAATAACAGCATATATCATTTTATATACCTTTTTCTGTTATCTGGGTGGTGATGAAAGAAGGATGGGAACACCATTAATTCCAGGGTTATGTTCGTTCTTTCTCCCTCTTCCTCTTCACAGTGCTCCTTTAATCAGTTTCTGTCACTGCCACTAAAACTGTCACTGTGGTGATCCTGCAAATTTACTTTAGCTCACATCCTCCCCGTCGTTTTTCTCGCGCCTCTCAGAGGCCCTCAGTCGCTCTGACAGGGGCCGAAAGATTCCTCACAGCGCAGTGCGTGCCTGTTTACTCTCATACGGCGCTAATGGATGAAAGAGCCTTCTCACAACAGAGACAAATGGCTTTAACACACACACACACACACACACACACACACACACACACACACACACACACACACACACACACACACACAAAAGGGCTGACATCTCATTAAGTCCACATGAATCAAAAGCGACCCTATTTGCTTTTTTAATACACATTCCTGGTTATATATGAGTGATTCATCAGTGCACATTATTCGAAATAAAAAAAATTTTTGTCTTTATAATCTTTTATCGAAATGTAATAAATTGCCACCAAAGCGACTTTTCTTTGTCAGCTGATGTCACAAATCTTTCATACTTTCTCAACCCATCCAACCGTCAGCTCCATTCTGATATGTGTTCATGTGGTAAGGATTAAATACAATTTTAATCAGATTAATTAGTAATATGCTGGTTAATTAATCTAATCAGTTACAGTTAATTAAATATGTCAAAACAATTCCATTAGTGATCCATTATTAATTTATTAATTAATTGATAGATTTTTAATAATAATAATAAAATTAATAATAAAATTGCCAAACATTTTTATTGAATTAACATTTAATTAACCTTCAAAATTTAACTTTAATGTTAAATTGTTTCAATGTAATATTTATAATTAATTGATTTTTAAAATCAGCATTATGTGTAAGTGTATAAATGCAGTTTAAATAAATAATATAGTAAAAAAATGAAATTGATATTTTTGTTATTATATTAAATATAAATGTATTTATTTTATGTGAAATATGGCCTTTTTTGAGACAGATTTGAATGCAATTAATTATAATATGCTGGTTAATTCATCACAAATAATTTCATTTATCAATAGATGTCAGTATTTTATTTGTTTTATTTCCATAAAAAAATTAATTAATGCCTCACATTTAACCGCTCCTTTTAACTCTGCCAATATACTTTCACGCGTTTTCTTTTGTGGTTCTTTAGGTTCATTTTTTTGTGTGTTTTATAGCTCAGACAGCTGAGAAACAGCCAGTCCAGTTATGAGGCCTGAAATATGCCTGAGGTAAGAAAAAGTTTTTCTGAAGCCTTTTAAGAAAAATCACAGTTGTCAGCAGATGTTCTGCTGGTCAATAAATTCCGTCTGGTCTTGTGTTGACCAAGTAGGTGAGGGAAATTAAAGCGCTGCAGCAAACATGATGGGAAATTAATCGTTAGATGAAAAGCATGCAGTGTTGACACGAGACGCTGTCCCTTTCTAACCCTGTTGAACCACAAGCCTCGGTTTGCTGTCTGCCCATTGCGTCTCCTGTCTATTTTGATGCCAAGATCACTTGGTGCCTGTGAAAGGTGTGATTTGATTGTACACTGTAAAAAAATATTTTTTTTGTAGTTGTAAAGTAAGCATAAGATAAAATTGTATTAAATAATATTACTATAATTTGAAAATATTATCATTTTCAATTCTAATAATATTTCACAGTATTACTGATATGTTTAATTAAATAAATGCAGCCATAGTGGGCATAAGAGACTTCTTTCAAAAGCATCATATAAATCTTTTTTAAAATGTTTGAACAATAAAACAAGGAAGTTCAGTTTCTGAGTGAAAATTAGAATGATTTCTGGAGGATCATGTGACATTGAAGACTGGAGTCATGGCTGCTGAAAATTCAGATTTGCATCATAGGAATAAATAAGAGTTTTAAATATATTCAGATATAAAACGGTTATACTTTCAAAATAACGTTATAAAGGTGTGGAACAAAATAAGATCAAGTAAATGATGACAGAATTTTCATTTTAGGTGAACTAACCCTTTATTTACTTGTTAGAAATAGTTATTTTGAAAGTTGCATTCAAAGTGTTGCTGCTCTGATCAGAGGAGCACATAAGTTTGAACGGGAATGATGCTTCTGTGTGAATGCATGCAAAACGGACACTTAGAAGTCCTGGCATGTGCACCTCTCGCTGCCAGAGACGCTTGTCTGATGAGATGCTGTCTGCCCTAGTGCTCGTTTTTGCCAATAGTTGTGTTTGTCAGAGGGCTGGTCCATATAGAGCCACGGTGAAAACTATCAGCTCCTCAAACAACAAGTAAACACTCAATAAAACACCTTGACACAGCTAACACTGTTAGATTAGCCCTCGCCAGCCCCTACTGGTCAGTCTCTTTCTCTCTCTTCCTCAAGGATCTTATTTATTCTCACCAAACATGCCCATAGACATGCCATTCAGCTCCTGCAGGATGAATAATTCCCTCTCTCTTTTTCTCTCTCGGGACAGTGGGAGATGCAGGACAGATGAATAAGTGTATGACTCCAAGACGTGAGTGAAACAGTAGATCTGGTGAAGCTCCTCAGCAGGAGTGTTTCAACTATGATTTATGTGTGGAGCGTGTACATGAAGAATAGTGAGACAGAGGAGGAGATGCTCTAGAAAACTTTGAGCAACAGTTGAAACCGGGCAGAAGGGGTGCAGAGATGTTCCCAGAGGACCGTGGGTGCAGGTGCAGCAGCTCAGGTCATCAGTTGCACCTGCAGATTTTACACCTGCCCTAATTTGCTTGGTGTAATCCCCTCAGAGCACTGCGTTTGTCATCCTGTTGTTTGGGGTCTTTATAAGAACAGGTTATCCTAAAATGACACGTTATTAATATTTTACTCCCTGATTTACTGAAAAAATAATGTTTTTAGCAATATAGAATTTTCATAAGGCTGGAAAGATTAAGATAAATATGTTTGTTTAATAAATATTTGCATTCAAAAATTTTATTCACACACACACACACACACACACACACACACACATGTTTGTTTAATAAATATTTGTAGATATTATATATATATATCACATTATTAAAATAATGTTTTTAGCAATATATACTGTATATATATTCAAAAGTTTTGGGGTTCATTAAATTTTCTTTTTTTTGTTTGTTTTGGTTTCCCAACAGGGTCCGCCCAACACAAAATCAATTTGCTGAATGCATAAACTGTATTTTCCTGTGCTCAAACCTGCCAATTTAAAGGAAACGCGGTGACGCGGCTGTCACGGCCACCGTCACAGCCCTAAGTTATATAGCTAAATTATAATTAAAATTTAAAAAGATAATTTTTTTTTCTAGTTATATAGCTAATAAGAGATTTTTTTTAATATTAATGCTCATACTGACACGTTGCAAGATACTGTCTTTAGGAAAGTAAATTAAAAACGCATGAAAATAATTGATGCAGCAAAATCATAAATATTGGTTATATTGTCTCATATCAGTATCACAAGTGGCTCAACATTTTGTAAGCTGTGTCTCAGAAGATGTCTGTACATGATTTCCTTAAAGGCCACGTCCAGTTCTATTTGCTAAAACCATGCCATTTAATTTTCTTGTCAGCCATGGTTGTCTTTTCTCGGGTTTGTATTTCCACTCCTACTCTTGCTTATATCACCCTCTCTTTGTGTTGTGACTCTGTGAGCGTGTGTGCAGGTTTGGATGGCTGTGTTCAGTTATTTGTGTGTGTGCGTCTTACATTGATTTGTTTTTATATTCCATCTCTCTATGCCGCTCTCCATTTGTTTGGTTTCTTTCCACCCCCCCTCCGGCGTGTTTCCCTCTGCTGGCTTGAGACTAGTTTGATAACTCACAGAGAGAACCTTGTTTGCTTCAGATTTAGATGGATGGTTGTATGGGTGAATGGATGGATGGATGGACAGGGCTGGGAGGAGAAAAGGCAGAAAGAAGGAGATCTTTGAGGTGTTACTTGTTGTTGGATGACAGCATGCCCACACAACAGCAGCAAAGAGAATTCAGCAGCCCAGCATGCATTCAGGTTAGCACGTTTACCTCCCATCCGGCTCGCCACCCACGGTTTGGACGCAGTCGCTGAAAATATATATTTGAATAAATGTGCGTGAATCTTTCGTTCTATCATTCTATTTTTATATAGTTCTATCTATGGTTCTATCATTCTGTATCTGTCTATCTATCTGTCTGTCTGTCTGTCTGTCTGTCTGTCCATCTGTCCGTCTTGTCATTCTATCTATCGTTTTGTCTCTCTATCTATCGTTTTGTCTCTCTATCTATTGTTCTATCTGGAGTAAATACAGTTGATAGTGTTGTTGGTCGGACTAGAACTCATCCAGACTAGACTGACTTCGCTCCAGTCCTCTGTAATATTTATTTCCTCAGTATCTGACCCAGAGCGAATCCTGTTGTTGAGGAACTGCCACTGAATACTGATGTGAAGATTGTCTTTATTCCATGATGCACTGGGTCAGTGTGACAGTGATGGATGTTGACCCGGCTGCAAAGTTAAAGAGAGCTCATCCCTGACGCTAGGAGGAGGAGAGTGGCCAACATTCTGGAGCTGAGACACACACAGTTCCACACACACACACCTGCTGAGAGGGCAAGTGCTTTGTGAGGTCCAGTCAGCCACACATTATGTGGTGCACCCACAGCTGTTAACACAAGGACCTCACGCACACAAACCCATCTCACACTTAACTGATCAATAATAATCACATCATGGAGAAATTCATTGGCTCTGTCTTTGAGGAGACCTCTCTATTGACCACGCTGTTATTTTCTCTTACACTCATCCATACAGACACACACAGCCTCTCTCTTTTTTGAAACAGGGTGAGGGCGGGATGATATATTTATATTGACTGATGAATTTCCATGACATTTTCAAGCACAATTATCACCAAATTCTAAGGCAGCATCACAATACCCACAATTTGTGTCTGTAGTTATTATTTGAGCATTATTTACTTACAAATAATATTTATATACAAATTATATAAATAATAATTGTACTATTATTTTGAATTAGCTTTTGATTTTAATTATTTTAATTTGTTAGTTTTAGTAATTACGTGTGCTTTTACTATTTTTATTTTGTAAATGTTTCTGTTTAGCTTTTTTAAATTTTTGTTTTAGTTTTTGTAATTGTAGCAATTTAGGCTAAAGGTATTTCAGATAGTTGCCAATGCAAAATTGTAAATTTTCACGCCAGTTTGTTTTTAATCTAATATTTATATTTTATTTCAGCTTTTAAATAGATTTAGTTTAGTTTTAGTTAATAACAACAACAAAGGTTCATCATTCAATATCAGACTGATTCACTAATGAAGCATTCAGTCCAATTTTAAACTGGTTTGAATGATTTATTGAAAATAACTGACTTTAAAGGTTACATATCATGAAAATCAGGTTTTAAGTGCTATAATCAGGTCCCCGGTGCATCTACCAACCAAGGAAACGTGAAAAAGATTAACCTAGTAACTTTGTTTTGGTAAGCCTTTTTCTGAAAGCGTCTGAAAAAAAAAAACAAGCATGTCTGATTTTGCTTCCTTGGTGACTTGGCAAAGGGATCTCATTATAATATTACCATCCCTTAATCTGTAAGTTTCCACCCACGGCACTGTCATTTTTATTTCACAAGCAACAACGTCGTACCAGCTCTAAAGCCATGGTGAAAGTTTAAGAAAAACGTACTAACTGTTCTGTCTTTGGCTGCACAGACGAGCACAGAACACTGTTTAGAGTCCCAGCCTCAGAGGAGACAAGAGTGCAGTGGATGTATTGATTTATTTATTGTATATTACAATGCTGCCACACTGATCTAATATAAGCATGCAGTTTTTTTCCTGGCTGTTTACCTTCATAGACATAACCGTCTGTTTTTGTAACTCGTGTGTTTTTAATGTAAACTTGTGTGTGAAAGAAAACTTAGTTTAGTACTTACATGCTGTGACACTCGTTTTCTAGTCTCAGCTTCAGACGTCACGCCCATGGACCTTTGGCTGAACATCTGATGCATACGGCACACAAAATTGGAAACACTTCAGGAGTTTCGAAGTTGTCATCGGAATTGGTTGTATTATACAGGATTTCCGGGAGACATGTGTGTTGCGTTCTTTAACGTTCCACCTGGAAGCATTACAACTGTGACGACGACCACTTATCAGGATCAACTAAACGCTGGATTCTAAAAAGTATGTGAAATATTTAAAGTTTACGGCACAGAATCTTTAAAATACGTCCGAGAGTTTAACACACCGGTCTGTTATTGTCGCCACATTTCCACGCCCTGAAACATGCTGCTGAATGAAACGAACTGTGATTGGTTGTTTGACATGTCGGTCAAACGGCCTCATGGGTTTTTTATTTATTTGACAATATATTTAAAACAAGTACAATCAAGCCCAAAAGACCAATTCATACACATCTTTAAAAAAAAACTGTCAAGGATAAAATACACAAAAAAGCCATAGCCTTATTTGGGTGGGCCATGGCCAAAGAAAGCTGCCATGGATTCCAGACCTTCAGCTGTCAGTCTGAAGGTCTGGCTACACGAGACTAGCCACTTTCTATCCATGTGCTTCAAATGTGTGACATCAGAAAACCGTATATCAGAATATGGTTTAAAACGCATGATTTCAGTGCGATAAACATGATAATCAGAACCAAAGCAGATGTTTTTAGCAGGTCCGAGCTGTAATGACGCAGCTCTATTCTGGAAAAGGGGGCGGGGAGCAGCAGCTCATTTGCATTTAAAGACACAGACCCGAAAAACAACGTGTTTCTATTTCCATTCAAAATAGGGATTTTCAAAATGATATAATAAATGATCTGTGGAGTATTTTGAGCTGAAACTTCACAGACACATTCTGGGGACACCAGAGACTTGTATTTCATATTGTAAAAAGGGGCATAATATGTCTTTTTTAAAGAATGATTTGCTCACAAATTTTTCATTGCTATGGGTTGTAAGCAAGTTCTACTCTAAACAAATGTAATATTTAGCCAATAGGCGCAATCTATTTTGTGAGGGTTATTTAGTCTAAGATGATTTATTTATTTTGACTGATGAATTCCCATTAGATTTCCAACATTATAAATTATAAGGCAGCTGTTCAAATGTTATATGTATTATTTTCTAGTTTTCTAATACTCATATTATTGTAGTATAAATTACATATTTAGAACTAGCTTTTATTTTAATGTTAAAGTTTTTTTGTGATTGTGTAATTTTTATTTTTATTTTTGTTTTTTTTTTTTTTTTTTTTTTTTTATTTTATTTTTTTTATTTTTTTTTTTTATTTTTATTTCAGTTTTAGTTTTTTTAGTATTTTTGCTAAGGCAAAATTTCTTAAAAAAAAGTTTTTAAATAATAATTCATAATAACAACACTGGTTCATCATCCAGAACAATTTTTGAACTGGTTTGAATGATACTTAAAATAAATATTTGCTCACAAATATTTGTCACTATGGGTTGTGAACAAGTTTTATTCTACAAAAAAAAAAAAAAAAAATAGCCAATTAAATGTGTTGTAGCAGAGCATAAAGCTGACCATAAGCTGACCATTTATGCAGAGCATAAAGCTGCCTTTTCTAGGCCTACAAAACCATTTTTTCCCTTGATATTCTTAATGTTGTCTATGAATGTGGAAACACACAATAAGAGTTATCTTTGTAAAATGTCATGTACAGAATAGCTGAGCTAAGTTTTTTTAAGTGTAAAGATCCATTCACTTCCACTGGCTGCAAGCGACGTTAGTATGAGCACAGGCCTTATTGTACCGCTAATGAGCATCATTAATTTCCGCATGTTGACTGACCTCTGATGCCTGCTCAGCCCTGACCACACCATTACACTCACAAATAAAAGGTTTGGCGGTTTCCAGACATTTCTAAACACCTCCTGCATTGCCTCGCAGCTCTTCCTGTCCCAGACTCCCTTTCAAATGCTAATAAGAGACTCAGACTCATCGTTTACAGTGTGTAGGCTGTTGCAGTACATGCCTTCCTCTTCATAATCAAAGAGCTCACCGTGCAGTGACCGCCGGGCTTGGCTGCCCGCAGTGCTGGCTTGTATTCCCGAGGGTCTTGAGTTTGAATTCTGCTCAGAGCTTGAAATGAAGCCCATCGCATCCAGCTAGCAAACTCTGTTAGGAAAGATGCTGGAGGTTCTTGAGTGCACATCTGACTCATGGAACATGAGAATGGACGATGTCATCTGAAATTTCTGTTTTTCATATTATTCTGTTCATTTTGGCATGCTCAGGCCATGCATGTTTTCTATAAACGTACATATAAGAAGTTCATATCTCATGGCAAGTTTTCCCCCAGAAGTCCACTTGAAAATTGTATTGACGTCAGAACCTCTACAGTTCAGAATATATATTCTTGCATTCTTAATAATACTTACATCAAACTTAGTACTTTGTACTTTTCTATTGCATTTATAACTCATTTTATAGTGAGTTTCAATAAAAAAATCGTCTCAGTGTAGTTCATTCATTCATGAAATGTCATTGTTCTTTATAATATACATAGTGTACATAATATACAGTTATTATCAGGGCAATATCATTTATAAATAATGTTTTGTGTGAAAAAACAATAAAACTTTTATATTTATATTTATTAGTATTTGTACATTAAACCATTTTAGACTGATAATGTACTGAGTTTAAGAAAAATCTTGATATTTTGTTATCTAATGAAGTGATATCCAGACATTTTTAATTATGGCAAAAGGTATCCAAATACAAATACTTTTTGGGGCCACTGTATGTATGAGAGTACAAATTTATCATCCACTTACTGGAAAAATTAAATTGTAGAATCACTAGTTTAGTTAGTTGGTCTCCTGTAAAGCATTTAAAAACACCACTGCTAAAGAATGAAGTGAAAATGTAATAATCTTATTTTCTCTCTGTCCTTCAGCTCCTGCGAATGCTCAGATTGTCCATTCTGGGCAGACATGTGTGGTGAAGGAGGACAACATCAGTGAAAGGATCTACACCATCAGAGAGGGGGACACGTTAGTTCTGCAGTGTCTGGTCAAAGGACACCCGCGGCCTCAGGTGAACACAAACACACATTCACTAGTGGACAAAAGTCATGCAAATGGGTCCAAATTAAACAAATAAAACATCTCTCTCTAAAAATGCACCTGTCACAAAAAAAAAAAAAAAAAAAAAAAAAAAAAAAAAAAAAATGTAAAAATTAAAAAAATGTTTTGGTATCTTAATGTGAGGGACATTCATCATATTTTTGGTTGAGTTGTGGAGAGAAAACACTTTTTGCATTCTAGATTAAATTCTAATGGTAAATCTTTCACTGAAGTAAAAGTTAGAAACAAGCAACATGTGTAAAAAATTAAAATTAAAAAAGATTATAACTAAATTTAAAAAAATACTATATATTTTCATATATAATGTATTCAATCTTTTTTTAAAATCAAATTACATATTATAAATTATTATAAAATAAAATTCACACACATATACAATTTAGTTATAAAACTTTAATCATAAAAAAGTAAACAATTAAATTATATATATAATTTTTTAAAAAATGCAATTATTAATCATCTGCAATCAAATTGATCAGAGCAACCCGCCAAAAAATAAAAGCTTGCTGATTTTGAATTTTGAAAATAATGAATATTCATAAAAAAAATAAAAACTAAAAAGTGAGAAGGGCTAGAGCTGGAGAAATCAGAGGTATATTTGTCATACTATAAAATAATTGTAAATTAATATTTTTATTTTATTTTAAAATATAATAGTATTAGCACACTTTATTTTATTATTTTATTTGAAAAATGTAAACATTTCAATAATATTATTATAATTACTGTTATTATTATTTTATAGTGGGACACAGTATATGCAGTGTGAGCACCAACCCAAATCTCAAGGTGCTCTCATGAAAACCAGACCCCTGTATAGTGTATTCTTTTTATCAATATACACATAATTTAAATTGTAAAAATCATTTAAAATAAATTTGAATAAATGTTTTGCATACACAACTCACAACATGTTAACTTGTTGCCAGGTTTTTTGAGAGGTCAACACTGACACACACAGCCCTCAGGAGCCACTGTACCTCTGTATGAACCATGCAGTTTTTGTGCGTATTCATGTCACGTATCTGATAACAGATGACTGCAGACACTGAAGGAGAGAAGGTCTGTCAGTGGACTTTAGGTTTTTTGTGAGGCTTGTGTTGGCATGTGAGTGTGTGTTATATAAGGTAAGGGTGAGCTGATAACAGTAGGAGGTGTGAAGAGCGTTGCTCCCACAGGCGCTCTGTCCACTGCCATCAGATCACTTATTAAATACCCTCATACACACACACGCATCCTCCCAGCGACCTGTCTACATGTATTAGTGCTCCAGGTTGCATCAGCAGAACACCGATCTGATCTAAATTCCATCAGTTTTCCCTCCCGCGGTCCTGAGGAAGAGTGCACTGAATAAAGAAGTTGCTATTCCATAACATGATCCACGATTTCCATTAAAAATGTCAGGACATTACGATGACAACAGGCTGAATATAGGAGCGTAATATAGAGTGTGAATATAGTCACAGTGTCTGAATATAAACTAATGAGGATATTACTGCATATACTGTTGGACGTTATTGCCTGCAGTGCCGGGCCTCCACGGGTCACTAGATAGTGTGCTTGTGTGTGTGTGTAGATATTTGTGCCTAGATTTTGTTTGTCTCCAGGGCTTATGCATTGAATGTGTATTGGTGTATTTTGCCCTTCACTGACATGTAGTTGCTTATTTTGGAGTCGATATGTGTTTGCGTATGTATAATACAGTATGTATAAAAAGTACTGTTTGTAGAAAGAGAGACGATTGATTGTCACTCATTTCAGTATTGACAAAATCTTTGCCTATTACTGATTTTAACTTATTTTAAACATAGGAACTGAATAAAAACAAGTATAATGATATAAAAACAGTATGTTTAGCCAATCTTGAAAACTAAAAAGAAGTAGTACCACATTTTTTTTAGTTCTATTTACCTTAGAGAAGTACTAAAAGTTTGAGGTCTGTAAGATTGTTTTTGAAAGAAATTAATACTTTTATTCAGCAAGGATGCATTAAATTGATCAAAAGTGATAGTAAAGATGTTTATAATGGTACCAAAGATTTCAAATAAATGCTGTTCTTCTGGTTTCCACCAAATATATTAAGCAGGACAACTGTTTTCAAAATTGATATAATAAGAAATGTTTCTTGAGCAGCAAATCAGCATATTTACTGAAGGATCATGTGACACTGAAGACTGGAGTAATGATGCTGAAAATTCAGCTTTTTTCTGAAGAATCATGTTACAATTTTTAATATATTTTATGATAGAAAATTGTTTTTTTTGATTGTAGTGATTTTTTTAAATTTTATTATATTTTTTTTTGTTTGATTTATATTTTATGAGTATAAGAGACTTTCAAAAACATAAAATCTCAGTAGTGTATGTTTTTACACCAATGCTAGAATGCTTTGCACTCTAAATTTATTATATTTAATAACTTAAAATGTGTAAATGTTAAAATATGCTCGTAACATTGCTTGAGTAGTCAAATAGTAATCAAATCGCATAGTAATATTCAGTCTGATGTTAATTTACGATATGGTGCAAATATTTTCTTTGATATTTTCATGTGTTCATTTCAGAAATCTTTTATTTGTCCAGTGTTAACTCTTATATGTCCATTGGATCTGTGAAAGGTTGACTGTAGATGTTGACGGTGTTGCTGGGAAAGAGATCTGGGCTGATGGGGACACTGGGTTCTGGTGTGTGTGTGCTGTATCCCAAAGGGAGTGTTGAGTTGCTCTCTGGCGTTCTGCAGCGGTTTCCAAAAACATGATACTGCTTTGCCCTCTCCCTCCCCTGCCTTTTTCTACCACATCATGTTTTTTTTTTCTTTTTTCCTCTGTGTGATTAACAGAGAGGCAGTAAAGGTCAGCCTTCTTCAAAATGATGGTGTGTTTGGCTGTCAGAGCACAGCCGCATGTCCATTGCTCTATGAACCCATTTGTTGTTGATTTTAATCCGCTTACAGGCTGAAAAATCTTGTTCAGCATGACACAACTTCTATATTGTAAAGATGGAGATTGATAGGCGTATGTAAATGTGTATATGTGTTTTTTTCTTTAGTTCGCTGTACTTTTGGGGGCATTTATACTACTATCAGATAGGATATGCACATTCTCTTGACACTTGACTATATACACTACTAAATTCTGCTTAAACAAAAAATGCTGCACTTCCTATTCATCAAAGAATCCTGAAAAAATGTGTCATGCTTTCCAGAAAAATACTAAGAAGCACAACTGTTTTTAACATTAATAATAATAAGAAATGTTTTTTGAGCAGCAAATCTGCATATTAGAACGATTTCTGGAAATTCAGCTTTGCATCACAGGAATAAATTACATCTGAAAATATATTCAAAAGGGAAAACAGTCTTTCTAAATTGTAATAATGTTTTTTGATTAACTGTAAATACTGTTTTTACTGTATTTCTGGTCGAATAAATAGAGCAGTATGAAGCATAAAAGACTAAATCTTTCTAAACCCAATCATTTGAATGGTAGTGTAAATATTTATATAATATTATATAAAAGGTAAAGTGTGAAGTGACCAAGTGTTAATACCCCCTTTGAGTATATGAATTTATATTTAAGCTATATTTAGCTGTTAAAGCATTTATTACATTATGTTGTCTGATGGACATTTTTATTTTATTTTATTATTATTATAATTTTTGTTTTTGTTTTTGTTTTTGAAGAGATATGGTGTAAGTTTACTCTAAATGTATAAAATAAATGGACTGTTAAAATTCTAAACAACTAACAATTCTGGTATGATTCTAATGACTAAAATGAATAATAATATTAATAATAATTAAAATCATTGACATACAGAACACTCTGAGGAGCAAAAGGCTTCAAAAGTCTTTATTTGCTCCCCATTATCTCATTGCAGTCTAGAAACAATTAAGATTTTATTTGTGATTTTTCTCTCATATACTATATATCACAATGTCCAAATCAGGCCTGATTTATTATACTATTTCAGACACAGATGGCTTAGTACACTTGCAACAGAAGAGAAAGTAAGTGAGTGAGTAGTGATTGTGTTTAAGGTCATTGGGAAGGTCTGGTGGTGTTGGAGATATAGCTGTTTCACAGGACTCACGGTTCACATCCTATAGCATTTCTGTCACATGGACATCGGCAGCTAAATGCACAGCCCTTAGTAACACAATAGCAACCTAAATGGCTTTTCTGAAAGAGATCCTGCTCCGCACATTATTTATTCATACTGCTGGTCACTGCAACCTTGGGCCCCGATCAGAGAGAGAGAGTGAGAGAGAAGAACAAAGAAAAAAAAAGGGGGGATTGGTATAGAAGTTTGAGATGAGGGGAGTAGAAGGAGGGGTCGTCTGGGTTTAGTTTCTGTCCTTGAGAGTGCAGAAGGATCAATACACTTCTGAAAACAGAAAGATCAGATGGCAAAAAAATCACTCCACACCACATTCTGATCAAGACACAAGGTCATACGACAACAGAGAGACAGAGCGCAGAAAAGACAGGCCAAAACTACTGTTAAAACTGTCCATCCGTCGTTCAAGTTCTTAAAAGTTCTGTAGGCATTTTTCAAAACTTTTTCTAAAAGAAACATATTTTGTCTTGATTTTTTGTTATATGGATATGGATCCATTACTTTCATTTCTCATTTCTTTGAATTTTCCTTATATTCAAATTTGAATTTTGGTTCTCCATCTTACTACATTTTACTACTGCAGTTCAAAATCTTAAATTTAGATTTTTTTGTATACACCTGGATGAAGGTTGTGATGGTGAGACACATACAGAGCAGAAGGAATATTAAAGCAGTGTGCCGGTGCTGTGAGTTCTGTAAAGCCCACAGTGTTGGAGTATTCTAGAAAGCACAGTTCTCGTTGGCACCTCAGTGTGCACGACATCTAAATGCATTACACCAGATGGGTTTGCACAGAAACTCTGTTTAACATTTTCTGATTGGCCACGAGAGAGAACGAGTTAAAGGAGGAGGGTTAGACACAAACGTTTTAACTTGTACCAGATGTCTCGTTGTACCATTGGTAATAGCAGGAGGGAGAGATTCGGGCATCAGAAATGTTTTATGTTTCAAGAGCTGATGGTAATGGATGAGTAAACACGGTTTTAAAGAGGTCACATTACAGAAAACATGTTTTGTGAATTAAAACAGTGTGATTAACTGTGTAGACATTTGCAGTTCAGACTAGGCTGCAAAAACATGTAATTTGGAAGCAGGTGTGTTAGTGGTTCACAGGTTAGTGAATGAAAAACCATTTACATAATTAAGTCTTAAAGGTACAGTAAAATAAAGAGCCTGTTTAATATGTTTTTTTCAGAGAGAGGGAGGAAAATGGCATTTTAAAATAATTCACAATTTAAAATGTATTTTAATGTTTTTTATGTTTTTTTATTTGAGGGGGCTTTGATTAATGTTATTAGTTGACTTAAGACTAAAAATATAATGCTACAAAACGTGTAATCTTCCAATTTGTTTTGGGGGCAGCTGTGGCCTAACGGTTAGACGACTTGTAACCAGAAGGTTGCAGGTTTGAGTCTTGTTGAATTGTAGGTGGGAGGGAGTGAATGAACAGCGCTCTCTTCCACCCTCAATACTCATGGCTGAAGCCCTTGCGAGCGCAGGCACTGAACCCCCAGTTGCTCCCCATGGGGGTGTGTCCACTGCTCCTGGGTGTGTGTTCACGGTGTGTTACCTTCTCACTGCTGTGAGGCTTGGATGGGTTTTGCAGAGCACCAGTCGAGTCACCCTATGGGTTACATACTTGACTTAGTCAGACTTTCACTTTTTTTTTCTTCTTTACCCTTAATTTGCTTTAGGAGTAAAATATTTAAATGAGTTGCTTGTAGGATAAAAATTTAAATGACCAATTGTAAAAGTGTAAATCCATGTGAAATGAACATGGATATACTGTATGTTCTTGGAAAAGTGTTTGATGATGATTAGTTGATAATGAGATCTTGATTTTTGGTAGCAGACAACAAATCAGAGTACAGATTGAGACATTATTGACATCTCTTCTGAAACTCTTGAGGAAACACATTTACAAGGGTCTTTTTTCTCAAGAGAAAACATCTGAGAAGCAGGAGAGACATATACTGTAGTAAGTCAAAAAGTCCACACTCTTCAAAATTGGATCTTAAAAGGCCATCACTGCCAGTCAAGAAACATTTTTTAGAAGAATGTGTTTGATCATTGATTTTTAAAGACCAGCGCGGGATTCTCATCTTATGTGTACAAGATTTTAAAGACCATGAGACATGTCTTTTGTTTGAGTTTTTCTGCATGTCTTGGTCATATCTTATCCATTTCTCATCGCCGTCATCATAATCGTGTTTCTGTAGCTCATCTGCGAAAGCGTGTCACTTGTGATGCCAAGGTTGTGTTTTCAATTCCCAGGGAACACACATGTTGGTAAATGAAAGCCTGTTTGTGGAAAAACCAAATGAATCAGTGCTAGAGTGCAGTAATCATCATCATCATTGCGATTCAGTTTCCTTTTCCAGACATTGCTCTCTCAAACTGATCGATCTCAGATTGCTGTTGATTGCCATCCAAGAGGAACTGGATCTCTCCCTGATCATGTGGCATGTTTAACTCAGCGTCAGTGATTACAGAACATCACAGATGGATTGGACATGTCACTGATGAACTATCTTTCAGTGAATTCCTGTAAGTCAGGCCTTGACTATGGCTTTAAATACTGACCCTCAGTTTGTGTGGCCAAGAACTGCCCACTTAGAAAGGAAGAGACCATCTGAACTTTAAATGTTATATCTGCTTACGTTCAGATGAAAGTGCTGTGTGACACAGAAAGTCACAAAAAGTTTTTAGGGAAATGAATTATTTTTATTATGGTTTTAGTCATTTTAGTACATAAACTGATTTCAGTTAGTTGCCTAACCGAACATTTCTCATTTTTGTTTATTTATTTTTAAGTGTTTCTTCTAAAATTTTTATTTAATTTCATTCCAGCTTTATTTTAAATCACGAACTAACTAAATACATACAAACCTGATTCCAAAAAAGTTGGGACACTGTATAAATTGTGAGTAAAAAAGGAATGGAATAATTTACAAATCTCATAAACTTATATTTTCTCCACAATAGAATATAGATAAGATATCAAATGTTGAAAGTGAGACATTTTGAAATGTCATGCCAAATATTGGCTCATTTTGGATTTCATGAGAGCTACACATTTCAAAAAAGTTGGGACATGTAGCAATAAGAGGCCAGAAAAGTTAAATGTACATATAAGGAACAGCTGGAGGACCAATTTGCAACTTATTAGGTCAATTGGCAACATGATTGGGTATAAAAAGAGCCTCTCAGAGTGGCAGTGTCTCTCAGAAGTCAAGATGGGCAGAGGATCACCAATTCCCCCAATGCTGAGGTGGAAAATAGTGGCGCAATATCAGAAAGGAGTTTCTCAGAGAAAAATTGCAAAGAGTTTGAAGTTATCATCATCTACATTGCGTAATATCATCCAAAGATTTAGAGAATCTGGAACAATCTCTGTGCGTAAGGGTCAAGGATGGAAAACCACACTGGATGCCCGTGATCTTCGGGTCCTTAGACGGCACATTTGGCGGCACTGCATCACATACAGGAATGCTACTGTAATGGAACACCGGCTCAGGAATACTTCCAGAAAACATTGTCAGTAAGCACAATCCACCGTGCCATTCGCCATTTCCGGCTAAAAACTCTATAGGTCAAAAAAGAAGCCATATCTAAACATGATCCAGAAGTGCAGGCATTTTCTCTGGGCCAAGACTCATTTAAAATGTACTGTGGCAAAGTGGAAAACTTTTCTGTGGTCAGACAAATCAAAATTTGAAGTTCTTTTTGGAAAACTGGAACGCCATGTCATCCGGACTAAAGAGGACAAGGACAACCCAAGTTGTTATCAGCGCTCAGATGGTATGGGGTTGCATGAGTGCGTGTGGCATGGGCAGCTTACACATCTGGAAAGGCACCATCAATGCTGAAAGGTATATCCAAGTTCTAGAACAACATATGCTCCCATCCAGACGTCGTCTCTTTCAGGGAAGACCTTGCATTTTCCAACACGACAATGCCAGACCACATACTGCATCAATTACAACATCATGGCTGCGTAGAAGAAGGATCCGGGTACTGAAATGGCCAGCCTGCAGTCCAGATCTTTCACCCATAGAAAACATTTGGCGCATCATAAAGAGGAAGATGCGACAAAGAAGACCTAAGACAGTTGAGCAACTAGAAGCCTGTATTAGACAAGAATGGGACAACATTCCTATTCCTAAACTTGAGCAACTTGTCTCCTCAGTCCCCAGACGTTTGCAGACTGTTATAAAAAGAAGAGGGGATGCCACACAGTGGTAAACACGGCCTTGTCCCAACTTTTTTTTGAAATGTGTTGATGCCATGAAATTTTAAATCAACATTTTTTTTCCCCTTAAATGTTACATTTTCTCAGTTAAAAACATTTGATATGTCATCTATGTTGTATTCTGAATAAAATATTGAAATTTGAAACTTCCACATCATTGCCTTCTGTTTTTAATCACAATTTGTACAGTGGCCCAACTTTTTTGGAATCGGGTTTGTACATACATGTATACAAATGTAATACTTTGTACTAGTTTTAGTAAAAATATTGCAAAAATTATGGTAATTCATATTTTTCAATAATTATTTTTGGAAAATGTATACATTATATCATACAAATTTGCAAATGATGGCTGAACCACAATATAAATTTAAAAATGAGGCTTTTAAATGTGTTGCACCAGGTTTGATGCCATTGAAGGTTCTCACGTGTCATGTGACCCAAATTTGAGCACTACTGCGGAGGGAGTATCATAACAGAATAAGCTCTCGCATGGTTTCAGAAGACTTGGAATATAGCGCAGGAGTCGCATGGGCTACTTTTATGATGCTTTTAAGGTCCCTTACCATTTCTAAGATATTCCAACATATTTTGTGTTTCACAGAAGACCAAAAATAATATGATATTGAAATGACATTGTATATTATAACAACATTTTCATTTTGGGGTGAACAGCTTCTTTTCATAAAATGTGCATGTAAACATAGCGGTTGCTTTCTGTTGGCTCGTTTGGAGGACAGAAGTGTGATCTTGAAGGTGTGCAGCATCAGGCCACAGAAGGACTAACGCTGTGTACATCCCACGTGCAGCAGATGTATTTCTGCCCTCATTGTGTCCGTGAGCAGAAAAAGCCACCTCACACTTTACGCTCTCATTTATTACACTCGGCGTGGGAAGTTTAATAGAGCTGCTGTTTGTGTAACATATGGAGAGGTTTAAATACTCCGCAGTGCTGTGTGTTATTTGATTAGGATTGATTTCAGTGAACAGAGGTGCAGTTCAGAACGGGAGATGGGCCGGCAAAATCTGACACTGCTTTGGTCTTCTTTCTCTCCTGCTGTTTTATATTTCTCCTCAGGCTTGCTTTTAGCACTCAAACGGATTTAGTTTTCTAAATATTAGCACAGGACATCTGTGAATTTATGTATGGATTTGGACATGATTGCACTCTTTTGAATTATTACTAGGGTGGGAGTGTCATGTTCTCTGGATATGTTGATGTTATGGAAATTTGTGTGCTCAGGATGTTTGCATTACAAAATCTAACACAAGACTTAACATTTAGATGTAGATCTTTAACTGATCTAACTCCAGTTTTTGCTTAGTAAAGAGCTGCAAGAGCTTCACAGTTAGATCCTGCTCAGTGTCTGTGTTTATTTGGCAGTAATGACCCATAATTAACCTGAGTATCGCATGCCTACTTACTGAATAAATAGCGTGCACCTTTTATGCTAATTGTACATTTTACCTTATTTACTTTGCTGGTTTTGCTACACTTTAGCAATACAAAAAAAACAGTTTCTGTCATGCCAATAAAGCACAAAATTGAATTGAGAGAGCGAGAGCTAGAGTGAATGAGAGAGGGAGACACAAGATTTTAGAGTAATACACAGTGTAAAGCTAAGCTGCAAACGTTGAGCTTTTGTGTGTAGTAATCACTCTTCAGCGATTTAACATGCTCAAATATAAAAAGCCTGGCAATGAGCATTAAATGTGCTTACAGTAGCAATAACCCAGTGCTAGCGCTGAAGAGGACCATAGCCACCCAGATTTAAGCAGGCCTGACAGGCATTAAGCAATAAACGTCTCTTTGCGGATGCTTGACTTGGATTGGTGTCACTCGCAGAGAACTTAATTTATAGAGGCAGTTATAGGATGGGAGGAAGAGAGTCCTGAAGCGGAGCGAGAGAGAGAGGGTTTGGAAAAATGGGAGTGGGATGATAACAGCTCTCTTCGGATGTGAAAAGCTTTCCCCGAGGACGTCAGGTAAAAGTACTTTATGATTTAAGTTCAGCATGAAAGAATTTTTCCTTACACAACCTAGGTAAAAATTACAGAGAAAATGACCTCAATCTTTAAAAAAATAAAGGTTCTTTGTAGGCATTTATGGTTCCACGTCCATGAAACCTTTCCATTCCACAAAAAGTTCTTAATAGCAGAAAAAGGTTCTTTTTTTTTGTAGGAGTTTATGATAGCAGGTTTATGTTTTTTATTTAGATGTTATTCAAAATAGTGGTTCTATTGCATTGCTGCCTTTTTTTTTTGGTGGATAATGAGAAATTGAATCCTAATTGCTCTATATTATGTTTTCTCCTCATTTATGTCATCAAATGTCATAACTAAAGCTAAAAAACTAAAATTCCAAGTTTTGGTGCCTGTTGCAGCTTCATTATGGACCTTTTTGGCAACTAAGTGAGTGGAAAACCAGTCTGTGGTATTCTGAGGTCTGTGGTTGCTGTTAAATATCAACTATATGGAATATTTGTTTTTAAATGTTGATTGCAAATATTTTGTTCCTACAAAACACCTAGCTTATTCTGAATGACCATCTGTGTAGAAAGATGATTTACTGTATGCAGCCAGATTATTTAGTTATGACTATGACTGTTTTAGTTCATTGTTATATAATGACACATTGTTATATATAATTCAAAATATTAACAAAAACTAGAATAAAATGCTACAATAGCCTATTTTTGTTAATATTTCGAATTAGATTTTATTTCTCTATTTTTAGTTTTTGAGTAATTAAAGTTTTAGTAATTTTTTGTCATTTATTATTATTATTAGTAGTACTATTATTAAAGTATGTCTGTATAGGTTTTATTAATTTTTCATAATTTATTTAGTTTGAGTTATTTTAGTACTTTAAGTTAAACTTTAAGAAAATGAGAAATGTTGCATTTCAAATTAGCTGAAATAAAATAAATGTTTTTTTTTTAATTTAGTTGACATTTATTGTATTGAAATATAAGTAATGAATTTTTATTGATTGATTGATTCATTGCGGTTTTACTTTTAGTTTTAGTTAATTGTTATGAGCATGCAGTTGGTATTTGATTTCTGTAAAAATTTAATGATTGGTTTATTAACCCTGCCCTTGGTCTGAGCAAACTGTTGTAGATTATTTTATGTGGAAATGGAAAGATGGGATTCATAACAGAGACTCATGGGATTTCTTTCCCAAGAGCAGACAGAAAAGACTGAGTGAAGAAAGAGGGAGACAGACAGACAGACAGACAGGGTTTGCGCAGTCTGTTGGGATCTCTGGAGCAGTAAAACATGGTGATGTATGGCAGCTGTTGATGTTGAAAAGGGCAGCGTTCTCTCTTTCATTGGTTCATCTTGACCAATTTCTTCGTCCCCTGTTGCGTTTCCTGTAGCTGGAGCATTCCGGTGTCTGTTACCATCAGCCGTCCTCTCCTTTCTGTCTCTGAGGCTCTTCTCTTGGTATCACTGAGACTTTGAAAGTTTCTGTGCCACTGTGACTTAGCGTTACTGTAAGTGAGCCATCTGAGGCCGCTGTAATGATAGCCTATCCAGAGCCATCTGTCTTAAATCTGCCAGCGCCGGCCCTTTGAGAGCCATGATGAATCAACACAATGATGGCTAAGTTTTGAGCTGCTGAGAAAACAAACAGGACTTTTTTTTTTTTGAAAATTCACACCCAATGGTGGATCCTGATATAGGCATCAACACTTTCTGGGATGACACGGATCAGAGGTTCAGCTGTGAAAGGACGCTGTGAACTACAGTAGCAACTTTTCTCATTGTAGAAGGTTTAAAAAATACTGTATGTAAATGTATATACAAAAAATGTATGTATCCAGTAGCTGTAAGAAGTTTTTCCAATATTTGGAATTATCATTTTGTCTTTAGTAGTTCATGGACTCTACAGAGAAGCAGTTTGGAGAATGGATAGATAGATGGATAAGAGTGTAAACTTTAATGACAGACGTCGTGGGTCGGTTCTGGGTTGTATCTTGTGGAGGACTACTATGCTACAATCTACACAAGAAAGTGGCACAACTTTTTAATGATTTTGCCCCATCAAACAGCTTTTGACCAGCTTTTCTGTCCTTTTCCACCGAGAGGATAGGTTACTCCCAGCAGGAGCTCTCTCTCCCTTCCTCTGTGTTAATTTCTCACCCACCACACCTGATAAATGAACAGCAGCTGTGTCCTAAATCCACAGGCAAATAAACCTGAATAAACACAAAGCTTGTCGTTTACACAGGTCGGTGTAATCCCATAATCCTTTGCACATACATCCTAACCTTCCTGCCGCCCCCAGCGCTGCCAACTACAATCGGCTGCTCACCCGTGTGGCACCCTGTTCAGAGGTGACCCCGGGTTATTATGCAAGCAGCTTACTGATGTCCAGAAGTGGAGAAGTGTAGGAGATTACACAGGCTTTAGTTTGTGATGTTCTCTTGACCTTACATACTCAATGCAGAGATTGTTTGAAGGAGTCAAAGAATGATTGAGATGGATAAGACTCTGATTACAGATAGTCTGAGCACTAAACTTATTGAGTCCCACTGATCTTGATCGTCTTTGTGACCGGTCTTTTTATACTTCTCTGTACATTTTTTGTTGTACTTTTAACTCTACATTCAGTTATTACTTTGTAGGAGAAAAGAAATGAAATCTTTCTGCGTTTACATGGTTATTATTTATAGATGTATCAGTGGGTGTGTATGCACATATTAAGTCTGAGATTCTGTGATTTTTTTCCTCAGATGTTTATATTTTATAATTTTAACATATATGTTTAATCAATATTTTAATATAAAAATGCATTTACGTAATAATTGAGATTTAATCATTTTTTAAGACTTATCTTTTCATGGACTATACATGGACTATACATGATGATGTTTTCTTATTTATTTTTTTATATTCCAAGCTTTGATTTTGTTACTTCAACATAGAAAATGAGTTAAAATATTTAAATGTAAAAAAATACATTTATATTTCTTAATCATTACAATTGAATTTTATAATTTTTAAGACATGGCTCTTTTTTATTGATCTAAATATACAAATACAGTAAAGTCTGAGACCTCATTGAAAATCTGCAACTTTAAAAATAGTTGTTTTATTATTAATAATTGGTGGGATTCTTTTTTTTATTGAAAAGACAATTTTTGATATAAAATTATTATTTAGATGCTTCATATTTTCTTGGTCACAATCAAATATAAACAAAAGAGAGACCAAATGTTAAGTGATTCTTTTAAAGGGGTCATATGACGTCGATAAAAAGAAAATTATTTGGTGTAATGAAATGTGTTTATGTGGTTTAAGGTTCAAAAAACACATTATTTTCTACATACTGTACATTACCTTTTCTCCTCAATGCCCTGCCTTCTGAAACGCGTAATTTTTTTTTTACAAAGCTTATCGGTCTGAAAAGCAAGGTGTGCTCTGATTGGCCAGCTATTCAGTGCTTTGTGATTGGCCGAATACCTCAAGCGTGTGACGGAAATGTTACACCCCATACCATACTGTGATGCCGTGTCCCAGCACGACCAGACAAATCCAATAAAACCCATTACAAACGAGCCATTTGTTGCATCCAGTGGGGTTATAATTACAGTTTACGATGACTTATACTGGCTTTTTATGCATTGCGTTGCAATGTGCAGCACAGCGCAGCGCCGCACTGCACCGCACTGCACCGCACTGCGTAAACATAAAACCATGTCTGTATTTGTGATCAGAGAAACGACAAGCAACAAGCGCTATCAGTGGCAAATTATTTAAATATATAAACATAATTACAGAATGTGAGTCAGAACAGCCGGTATTGTAGTCTTCTGTCCCAGGATCAGGAAACAGTTCTCCATAAAATGCGCTGCACTGAATATATGGGTTGAACTGTTCTGGAACAGTGCAACTTAACCACTGATTTCTAGTTGTGTCCTCTTTTGGAAGGCCAAACAAAGTATTTTTGCTTTCACAATGAAACACACAGCATCTCCACGACATGGTGGCAGCAACAATACTACAGCATGAACATTTGGGCGGCATTATGCAAATCTTCCCACATCGTGACATAGACATGTGGGGGCATGTTTAAACAAGGTGTTTTAGGAGGTCGTGGACGAGTCTTAACTTTTATAAAGAATATCTCTTTGGGTTTGAGATTTTAGTCTTTGCAACTTTAGGGATCTTATTTATTCATGAACAGCTTGTAACACTCCAAAGAGAAAGGAAAACCTGAAATTGCATCATTTGACCCCTTTAATTCAACATCTGAATCATTGATTGATTGATTGAAATATCTAAATGTAAAACATGTGCTGAAATGAAATTGTTTTGCATGTTTATTATTAGCTCATGAGTCTCTGAATGTCGCCCCCTGCAGGTGCGGTGGACAAAGACAGCAGGCAGCGCTTCTGACAAGTTCCAAGAGACGTCCATCTTCAATGAGACTCTACGGATCCCCAACATCCAGAGAGTGCAGGGCGGCCGCTACTACTGCAAAGCTGAGAACGGGGTGGGGGTGGCTGCCATCAAGTCCATTCGCGTAGATGTGCAGTGTAAGTGATAGGGCCATGATCCCTCCTCTTCCCGGCCTGATCCCTCCCGGATTTCCTGCTGGAGGTGAATCAGTGTGAACTCTCCAGAGCGCCATCTCTGTCCTAGTGCTGGATATAGGTGTGGGAGGTTATGGAAAACAGGAGGGAAAACGATGCTCAGCTGAGCTGCCAAGACAAAAGAGGAAACAAAATGTAGCACCCACCGCTTTTGGGGAGATTTGATAAGAGGTGATTGATGGACATATGGGCTGCACTGGACAGATGCACCTGGAGAGTTTGGAAGAATGAATTGGAAGGATCTCGAGTGAGAGTTGAAGCCATAGTTCAGGCAGGGTCACACTCTTTATGTGTGTAAGGGATTCCCTGCAGTGCTGCCCAGCACCACTGACCCACTGTCCCATTGAGCCAAGGGTCAGGTCAGCGGCTACAGCCAGACCCCACAAAAACCACCTACAAAAGACTCCTCACTCTCACAGATCAACCTCACATTCAACACAAACAACCTTAAGAGCTATTCACTCAGAACTAGTTTTTAATAAAATTTTTTAAAATGTATGTATAAATTAAATACATAAAAATGTAATAAAAATATTAATCTTATTTTAAGCATACATAATGATTTTTTTTTAAAGTATTACTTTATATATTGTTTTATATTTTTTGATATGTAGTGCATATAATTATATGTAGTCTATTAAAATATATTTTTAATTAAAAAATATGCATCCTTTTATACACAATTTGTTTTTTAAATATACCAATATCTTAAATATTGTTTATGCATACAGTATATATCCAGAAACTTAATAAACAAAAATTATTGTAATATATTTTTATATTATTTATTAAATAATTGTTTTTTTCTCACTCGTTCTCGCTCTCTCATTTACAATTTTTTTAGTAACAATATTAAAAATAAATAATTTAACATGAAATATTTTAAAAATATTGAAATATTAAAATAATTATTAAATAATTATTAATTATTTTATATATATATATATATATATATATATATATATATAGTATATATATATATATATATATATATATATATATATATATAATAGTTAATCATTATTTTTTAAATAATTAAAATTAAATCAGTAAGTGATTCCCTCTTATCTTTTATTGTTAGTTTAACATTGAGACAGTTTTGCACATCAGATGTTTTCCCCTAAAAGTTAACCAAATGTTCACTTAAGACATAACAGATTATGTTTGCGTGAATACCCGCCAAGACAGTTATTTTGAAATACTGTCCTTTTTATCCGCACACTTCAGATGTGTGAGTCAGGGCAATCATTTTGTTTATATCAGGGGCCTGTTTCATAAAAAAGCCAAAAAAATGTTTAACAAATAAGCCAGGTTATATTTCAGTTAGTCTGACTTTATGTCAGTTGATTTGGTTCAAAATCAGTCAGAATAACTGACATAACAGTCATAATAACTGAAATAACCCTGGCTTGTTTGGTAAACTGGTTTTATGAAACAGCTCCCCAGCTTGGGTTTGAACATCACATTTCATGGGTTCAGACTCATGCCATCGAGAATTTGCTATGAATAATCACAAAGCTTAAATTCTTCAGCATGGGCCGCATATATATATATATATATATATATATATCTATATATATATATATATATATATATATATATATATATATATATATATATATATATAAAAAATAATGGCAATGGTCTTTAGATTCACTTTTATGTGGCTTGCTCCAGAAATAATGGACAGCAGAAAATAGCAAAACAGCAGTCGAAAGTGACTAAAAATGTAAAGAATTGTAGCAAATCGATCAAAGATGTCCATTTAATGCATGTTACAATAGAAAAACAATTAAACAGTTAATGAAACAGACAATTAGAAGTGTGGTGGAATGCAAAAACATGTTGTGTGGGAGCCGGCCCTTATTCTTTTACCCTCACTTTGCACGTCTCTGTTGCCACATATCGTAACCTCTCACAGACTTTTAAATGCTTAATTTACTTCCAGCCGCTAACACACAATAAGATTCAGTCAGTGATCTCCCTCTGTGATATTCGACCATCACGCTTCCCCCGTGGCCCCTCCTCGTCCCCCAGAGGATGGATGTGTTGTTCCGTAGGGTTCCCCGGGGGCGGATGGTAATTGTGTAGCAGGTAAACAGGGCAGACTGTCAGCTTCTCTGAGTGGAAGCACTCCTGACGGGTGATGCTTGTTCAATTTTCCCCCATCGGCTCCACGCGGCTCTCCGGATGACTTTAGCACCACAACACCGGCAATTAGACTCAGCCTGACCAGAGCAACTAGGCACGGCGCAGACCACCCACCATAAACACACACACAAAACATCCCCCCTCAATCTTCTACAGCACCAAACCCCATTACTGGGAGAAAAGAGAAGTAAGAGAGCAAGTGTGAGCTGTGAGATGGAAAGGTGAGAGGTACAGAAGGTGTGAAAGATAAAGATAGAAGAATTACGGAAGCGGGATTGAGAGGATGTTGGGAAAGGCATGATAATAAGACCCTCAGAATGGCCTGATTCTTTTATCTGGCTGAATAAAAGATCCATGCTGCTTTTATAGCATAACGCCAGCGTTCGCATGCGGCCAGCTTGACACAAGCAGAGTTTTAAGAGTTATTTAGTTGGAAAAGTGATGACAAATCTCTCTCTTTTTCTGTTCCCTCCGAGGTCTCTGTTGGTTCATAGCTACGTCCAGGGGTGTTTTGATGTGCTCTGTTAAAGGGACTTTGATATAACCAGTCACTGTTCCGTGTGTGCTGTGTTAAAGCTGTTTGCCTGATTTTATGTCAGCATATTTCATCTATTTAACCTCAGCCTGGCACATGCTACAGAGGCAGACAGCCTTAGTTAACATCACAGAGAGAGATGCAGGAGAGGTACAGAGCGGCGATATGCAAAACTACATATTTTCAAAATTAACTAGTCTGTGGTTTGTCAGAATGATTATTCTAATTGGGTATAATTAGGCGGCTTTAAGGTTTTGCAATCAAAAACAACTGGACGAAAAGGGTTCCAGGCATATGTTTAAAAGTAATATCCTTTAACTTGACATGTTGTAAACCACAATTATTATCACACATTTTCTTAATTTATATTTTTTGTCTTGTTTTTCAGTAAAAATATGTAAATATAATTGAATAGGATATATTTGCTTAATATATTAGGCAAAATTGCATCATGTTTTAAGAAATTTATTTTTTTCACTATATATATTCACTATATTTTAAGCTAATAACAAGAATAAAAAAAGTTTTTTTTTTAATTAAAACAATTTTTTTAATTAAATATTTATGTTTAATTTTTGTATGTACAATTTTTTTAATTATTATTATTATTATATTTTTAGATTTGCACAACTTTTACATACTTTTAAAAAAATATGTTGTAATAAATTTAATAATTTTAATGAAATAGATATTTTTAAATATGTAATGTAAAAAAAATAGCCTTTTTAATATATTTTGCAAGATATATTAAGTTAATATATCTTTTTCATATATGTGTACATATTTTTACTGGAAAACAAGACAAAAATATCAAGTAATTAAATTATGTTAAAAGCATTGCAGTGCATTGCAGTGTATATGATAAAGTATGATTATTATTACTGTTACAGAATAACATTATTTGAAAATATATATGAAAACAAATCTTTTATTATGCAAGATAATACTTTTATTATCTTATATTATGCAACAATATGCAACAAGTAAATGTATCCTGTTTTAATAATGTTTAGATAGCTTGCTGACGAACAAGGCAAAAAGAGGGACCAATGTTGACCAATCCTGTGCAGCTCATGCAGATAATGCAGCTAATGCAGATATTGATGGGAACTTAGAAGCCATTAAACACACACACACACACACACACACACACACACACACACACACACACACACACACACACACACACACACACACACACACACACACCACACACACACACACACACACACACACACACACACACACACACACTCACACACACACACACACACACACACTCTCAGTAGGTGGTTATTTTTGTGTGGGCAGGTCAGTCTTTGACCGTGGCACTTTGGCCAGTGAGACAGTGGGTAACTGTTCTGGGGTCAGCGTGCCTCTACTTTAAGGATGGACTTGGTTCAGAGACCCAGTTCTCACCCTTTCATTTCTTCAGTACAGTTCAGATCAAATAATTCAGCACCAGGTAAGAAAGACAGCAGCACGTGTGGAGCGGCTGGTTCGGTGAACTCTGCACCAGACATATTTCTTCACTGCATAATGTTTTCCTTGAAATTTCTTATATACATTTTCAGGATTTATATTTCATTCCATCTGGGTGGATTCAGTCAGGTATGTGGACATAAGTCACTGATGTATAAACGGTGTTATACTGCTGTGATATTTCACACTGTTCATTTGTTAGAATATGAAATGCAACAAGAATGACATTTAGTATATAGTTTATTTGTACTTAGATAAGTCATCATTGAATTTTTGATGACATTTAACAACAGTCACCACTGGCATAAACATGTACAGTATATAAAGTAGAATCGCATGATCATGTCTTACTTCCTCTTCAGTTCTCATTGAAAAAGAGCTCTTAACACGTCCTGAACATGTGAAATGTTTATACTTGCATTTGTTTCTTCCCAGAGAAGATTTTCATTTCTCAGTGGTTGCTCTTCATACAGTATCGCAGGATGTAAGGGTATTCTTTAGCAGCAAATCAGAATGTCAAAATGATTTCTGAAGGATCATGTGACTCTGAAGACTGGAGTAATGATGCTGAAAATTCACATTTGCCAACACAGGAATAAACTGCATTTTAAAACATACTCAGATAGAAAACAGTTATTTACATTTTAATAATATTTCGCAATGTTGCTGAATTAGCTGTATTTTTGATTAAATAAATGCAGTCTTGATGAGCAGAAGGGGCTCAAAAACATTAAAAAGTCTAACCGACCCTAAACTTTTGAACAGTAGCTTACATGAGATTAGTTTTTTTTTCTCTCCCTGGAGAAATCTCTGAGAAGCAAGAGACTACTCCATTTACTCTGCGTTTAATCTCCTAGGAAATATATGAAAGAAATCTAATTTATCAATGTGTTTTTGTGATATGGGCTCCATTCGGGTTTTGCTTTTCCATGTGCTGAGCTGGAGTGTGTTTGGTTGTGCTGGTTGAGCGTGTTTGGGCACAGGCTCGTCTCTGCTCTGATTCTCCTGGAGCGTGTGTGTGTGTGTGTGTGTGTGTGTGTGTGTGAGCTGGCCTTCAGCCCTGGCTTGACTGTGAGTGCCAGAGTCTGGCGTCACAATATAGTCCACAAAAAGCCCCTTGTGCTGAAGACACCAGAAGAGCACTGGAGGAGAATAAAAATGAACCAGTGACTCACACACACATTTAAAACAGGCCTGACACTATATAATAAATCTTACTGTGCTAATTAGAAGAGTAAAGTACAGGAATTCCGCCTTTTGTTAGGAGTTTAAGGAGTTCTATTTCTCTCTCTCTCTCTCTCTCTCTCTCTCTCTCTTACACACACACACACACACACACACACACACACACACACACACACACACACAAACACACACACACACACAGTCTCACACTTATGTGGTTTATGCAAGGTACATGGTATTTCACCTTTGGGTTGGGATTGTGATGGTAGTTGGCTAAAGGTGAGTCATTGTGCTTTCTTTAGGCCCAGACAGAAGTGTGTGTGTGTGTGTGTGTGTGTGAGCGCCCACATGTGATTCCCTGAATGCCATTTTTGAGTGAAACCAAAATCGGTTAGTTCATCATATCTCATCTGTCTGTGTCATCGGAAAGTCTTTCAAAGGACTTTTCAAAGAAGGGAGTGAATGAGAGGAAAGGGCAATGACAGAATGAAAGAAGGATGAGAAAAAGTTGGAAGAAAAGAAGAGGTGCAAGAAAAGAGGAACTACAAAAGAGGAGAGGAGAAGAAAAGTGGAACAGGAAGCTTGAGAACAAAGACATGGTCATCATATTTGGCTTTTCATAAAAATGGCTCTTAAATTTTGTATGTTTCATTCTGTCATAATTTTTTATTCAATTTTACTCTGATTAAATGACGTTTGATTTTGGCATAGTAACTTAAAGTACCCCTGTGCATTTGCATCATTTTGGGCAGATGCATTTGTAATATTGCATTCATATATTATATGCACACTACTATATATATTATATACACACTGTTCATTTTTTTCTTTAATGTTTTTGAAAGACATCACTTACAGTATTACTCTTTCAGTCTTCAGTGTCACATCATCCTTCAGAAATCATTCTAAATTGCTAATTTGCTGCTCAAGAAACATTTCTGATTACCATCAAAGTTGAAAACAGTTGTGCTGCTTAATATTTTTTGCAGAAACCATGATGCATTTAATTTTTTTTTCAGGATTCTTTGATTAGACATTATAAATGTCTTTACTGTCACTTTTGATTAGTTTAATGCATTAAGATGACAAGTGTTCATTCACTGGTCAGCTCAATGTAATTGAATTATTTAAAACAATAATATTCTTTAAAAGCAAATTCTCTTTTAGAAAACATTGCTAGTGCATAAACATTGTTAATATCTTGCAGTGTTGTTTTTTTTCTTGTCATATTTTTGTCAGCAGCATGTTTAATTATTGTCACAATGTATATTTTTAGTCTTTGTTATAGAGTCAAAACAGCCTTTGTAAGCAAACATTTTTGTCTGTTATACTGTTGATGTGATTAAGACTTGATGGAAGGACAGGGGAGACAGAGGAGAGTGATGACGAGGGTCCAGTTCAAGACGTTACAGACCTGCACACTAAAGGCAGGATGTCTCCTTGAGCTTTGGGAGGGAGAGCAAATTAGACAGTGATAGCAGGAGGAGAGAGACGAATGGAGGAACATGTTCATTCTTCTTCTTTGATGGGTTAAGCAGAGATCATGTCACACTCTGACCTAAGATCAGCTTCTTATGATAAAGCTTCTTGTCCATGTCTTTGTTCTCTGGCTTGACTCACATCCTGTTCAAAAAGTGTTTTTTTTATGTTTTTGAAAGAAGCCTCTTATGCTCACCAGGCCTGCATTTATTTGATCACAAATCCATTAAAAACTGAAATATTGTGAAATATTATTACAACTCTTTTCTATTTGAATACATTTTAAAAAGTAATTTATTCCTGTGATGCAAAGCTGTATTTTCAGCATCATTACTCCAGTCTTCAGTGTCACATGATCCTTCAGAAATCATTCTAATATGCTGATTTGCTGCTCAAGAAACATTCATTATTATTATCAAAGTTGAAAACAGCTAAATATTTTTGCGGAAACCATGATACATTTAATTTTTCAGGATTCTTTGATGAATTGAAAGCTCAAAAGAACTGCATTTATATGAAATAGAAATCATTTGTAACATTATAAATGTCACTTTTGATCAATTTAATATATCCTATTAATTTCTTCTCCTTTTTCTTCTTCTTCTTCTTCTTCTTCTTCTTCTTCTTCTTCTTCTTCTTCAAAAAATCATTCTGACCCCAGACTTTTGAATGGTAGTGTATGACCTACTGGTGTTTATGCACTGATTAGTTCACTTCACATCTTTGTTCTCTGGCTCGACTCATCATCCCCAAAGCCTCTCATCTCGTCAAACAGTTGTGCTAAGCAAAGTCTTCTTCTAATTGGCTGATCTGGGTTGATGATGTTCCCGCCCCCTCACCCTTGTCTTTGATGATGTCACCTGAAGGCATGGCCCCCCGCTCTTAAACGCTGCCTCCCTCCCGTGTGGAGCTGCCACGCCGGGCCTCGGCTTCCGCCTCGCGCTTGACAGCAGGCTGCTGGATGAAAGAGAATGCTTCACACCGCATGAAAATTTCATATGGCTCTAATAAATATCTGCAGGCGGTCTAACAGCCACGCGCTCTTGTTGAAATGCTTGGCATTTGCAAGGCAACTTGGCATGAAGCGTTGGAAGAGTGAGCTTTAGTTTATCATTAAGATCATTTGGTGTAGAGCGAATATAGGGAGACTTTTTAAGGTGTCTGAACTGCTCATTTGTGTCTTTTTAAGTGAAACTGATTTGGTGGAAGTCACCCGAAGGGCAGGGGAGATTTCAGAAGTGGAAATGTGAGTTAAAGTGATGGTGCTTCGTCTGTAGTGGGTTTCGTTCAACTTTGTATCGAATAAACATTTGCAAGAGTTTCACACGAGGGTTATACAAAGAGACACGATTTAGGGATGAAATGAGCTTGTCAGGGAGATTAGCTTGAGAGTGATAGTAAAAATGCTATTATATGAAAACTGAGTGAGAGAAAAGCAACAAGAAAAGTAAATAATACACTTTTGGTCCCTCTAAATATTAATGAGTTTGTCATTTGCTTTGAGCATTTGAGATGGTGACAGAGCTTTTAAAAGTCATTCTTGTGCATCTCTCTCCCTCTCTCTTTTGCCCTAGCTTGTTTCTCTTTTAAACTCCCTCTATCTCTCTGTGTGGTTTAAACCTTGTTATTCAGACTTGGATTGTGGTCTACAAAGCCCCAAAGCCGCAGGACACGAATGTTACGAGGCCTCTGCGTCTCTGCTTTTCCTCTATTCCAGCTGACTCTCATTCTCAATAAATCCTCCGACCCATTGCTCTTTTGCCATTTAAAGTAACACAGCAGCAGAAATGGAGGAGATCTGCCAGTGCTATTGTTCAGAAAGATATTTAATATATAGAGATGACAGTTCAATAAAGTCTAAAATCTGATCAGCTGTGAAAAATATATTATGCTTTAAAATTACGAAAATAACATGAAATTCTTACTTTTTCAGATAGCAAATAATTTTTGAAGAGCTGGAAATGTATTGCTTTGAAAAGCCAACCAGCTGTTACTTTAAATGAATAGTTCGCCCCAATTTTGTCATAATTTAGTCATTAAATGTAATTTTTTTTGTTTATACTTTAATTTATACTTTCAAGCACCAAAAGAGAAAAGAGCACCATTTTTAAATTGTGTACAAGCACAAATAATTCTTGTTAGATTTTTAGTAAATAATGACTTCAATTTTGGTCTGTTTCTCATAAAGCTATTGTAAAACTTGGAATAAAGTGCATGAATCTTATGAACTATTTTTATTACAGTTTTGTAGTACTTTTTTGAAGCTTGACAGTCTGAATCAACATTTACTTTCCTCATATGGAAAACTGCAGCTTGAACATTTTATTTTGTACCCCAGAATGTCATATAGGTGTGGATCAACATGAGGGTCAGTGAATGACATTTTATTTTTTGGGTGAACTGTTTCTTTAACATCAGCAAAAGCTTCATATCATCTGCGAGGAATAGCAATCCTACTTAAAGAGACCAACACTCGCTGGGAATGAGATTAGCTGGATCCCAGGGAATTCTCAATGTGTTCCCTTTCTCAAGCTGAAACATTATTACTTCTCACAGAAGACGGTATGCTATCAGTGTGGGATATCAGTGCTTGCATCAACTCATTTAGTCTCTTATTCTTATTCAGATGAACTCTCAGATTCACATCAACATCTGACATACACTCACTGTGCGCTTTGCAAAGATGGTTAATAACTTTCTATCAGCTTTCATATATTTTTGCAGACGCATGTCTGTGAAATGGGGAGCTGTAATAATAGAGGCGGTCTTGAATAAAACAGACCACCTTCTGCCTTAGCTTTAAAAAGTGCTCTGGCTTCATTCAGCAAAAATAAAATAAATAAAAATCAGTTTCTCTTTCTATTAGATGAGTATTCCAAGGTGCTGTTTTTTTCTCAGGAGAATTTGAGATATTTTTAATGGGAAAAGTTTCAGGATGTTTAGCTTTGAAAAAGCACTAAAACCATTTTTATGCATTTTTGTCTTTTTTTTGTTTGTTTATTATTATTATTATTAGTATTTTATTTTGTTATTTTTTTTTGTACTGCTGTTATGATGTTTTATGTTGTTTTATTAATTTATTTTGTTACATATTTATTTCAGTTTATTTTATTTTGGATTTGTTTTTTGGTTATAAATGTTTTTGAAAATTATTTATATTTTTATTTTTTTTTTTTTTTTTTGTACTTTATTTCGTTATTTTGTACTTTTATTTATTTTGTTACTATCTTTTGTGCTATGTTTTATTTTATTATTTCATTTTATTTTGGTTTTGTTTTATTGGTGGAAAACATGTTTTCAAAAAATGTTTCTTTTTATTTTCTTTTTTATGATTTTATGCATTATTGTTTATTTTATTTTATTCTATTTTTGTTAGTTGTGCTATATCAGCATGGCAAACCTTTCACATATATTTTTTCTTATATTTTTCATGGACTTTTTTTTTTTTTTTTTTACTTCATGAGTTTTTCCAGGAAGTGCAGCTTTGTCTGAATTCTGTGGTGTTTATAGCAGCTTTCTATGCTTCTGTGTCTACTAGCATGTTTCTCTTAGTTTGGTCGTGTTCTCTGAGTCTCTACTTGTCAGTGTGCTTCCCACTTTTCTATCGGTCACATGTAGCTTGACATGCACATATAGAAACACACTCTGAAGCTGCACTCCTGCTTCAGATGCAGAGACAGTTTCCTCTTGGTGTGATTGTCAAACATTTCCCGGTCTGAATGTGTGAGGCTTTCACAGATGACAATCGCCAGGTGACTCACAATGGTGTAGATCCTCTGATTCAAATCCTAGTGAGCCATGCTGTCTGCTGCCTACATAGGTGGCATCTTAATGGAAATGGAATCTTGTAAATGATTTTTAGGACATTCGACATAGCTAACAAAACTTAAGACATAGTGTTGCAAGTACATGGAGGACTTGACTTGCAATTGATTTTAATACAGAATGACATTAGCATGCTGCAAAGCTATTAGTGTGCTACTCTAATAAACATCAAAATACACAGCACAAGCAAATACTGGGTTAAGCCATGCAGTTTCAATTAAACTGAACTTAATAAAGTATATTTCAGCAATCAGTCAAAATTGATCTTTAGTACTTCATCTGCAAACTCGGACGGTTTGTTTTTCCACTGAGCTTGTTCAGTGAGGGATACATATGTGACTGCCTTAGAATCTGGCAAGAAGAAGGTATCTTAGAGGGCAGCATAATCATGCTTACATAGGCAGCTCACTAAGTTTTGGAACAAGACCAGAGTGTCATTTATTTTCATCATACTTAATGTATGAGCTAACACAGCTGTAAATTCACAGGCAGCCATTAACGATTCACGAGGACGTATTTTGTGGCAGTTTGTAAGGTGACAGAGGTGATAAAATAGCATTTATAAATGATAAATGGACATTTGGTGTCAGTGCTCATCTCAGTAATGATGTTAGGCAACACAATCACTCATTTCCCCCTCATTTTTATCATTTAATCTATATAGCATAAACATACACATTCAGCATCTTATTTTATTCTCCTATGTATAACATTCTTTCAAGCTTTTTTAGTTGTAACTAACAAAAGATTTATAAGATTCTGAATCATGCTTAGCAGGTTCTGTAAGTGCGTGTTAACAACATTATCTGTTTTAAATGTTTAAGGTCAGTACAATATTAGCAGCACCACTGTTTTCAACATTTATAATTATAATAAGAAATGTATCTATGCAAATCAGCATATTAGAATGATTTCTGAGGGATCATGTACCACTGAAGACTAGAGTAATGATGCTAAAAAAAAAAAAAAATCAGATTTGCATCACAAGAATAAATTACATTTTTAAATATTTTAAAATAGAAAACAGTTTTTTTATAATGTAATAATATTTCAGTGCTGCTGGATCACTGAGTCAGCTAGTTGAACAACAAATCTCTCAACAAAGACAAAGAGTTCTCATTCATATTTATAATGAAAAAGGGATCTGTTATATTCTTCCACACTTTGTGTTTTTTTGAGTGAACTATTCCATTAACTTAGTAGAAGAGTGACACATAAAGTTTGACTTCACGTGCATGTATGTGCATATATGTTCTGGAGCTCCTGTCTGTTTTTGAATGCAGGGTAATGTGTGAGCGGCCGGCGGTGCGTGTCTCTGCATGTATCTGTTTGTGATGTATTTACATCGATGTGTGTTGCTCTAGCCTGCTTCCTTTAATCCCCAGACTAAATAGGGCTCAGATTTATAACGGTGGGCTGTAATGAGACATTGATTGCATTGAGAATAGGCCATTTAGTGTCCACACTGCAGTATATGAGCCTCTCTCTGATGGACCCTAGAGTCCTGTGTGGGGGACACAGACACAGTCGGCTTTGTCTGCTATCAATAGGACTTGTGTACTGTCCTGGGGGTGTCACTCAGATAAGGTTTAGTTATTTATTTATTTATTTTTGTTAAGAAATACAGTTGTGAGTGACACCCAATCAAACTTGATTGGTTATGACACTATGGTTATAACACTTTAGATCATGTGTTCTTTATTTGGATCTAGAGAATTCTCATTCGCATGTATCTTGACAAATATTATGTTTAATATGAAGTATTATGTTAAGTTGGCACCGCACTACACACACATATATATATATTTTTGTATCATGAGATGTTTTTGTTAATTTGAGTTGAAAGACAACTCATGAAGCTTGATCACTAAAACTCTCATCCTCTCAACTGAGGCATGACAGCAGGAGAATAGTAGAGTTTGGAGACTCTCTTCAGTCATCAGACTAATCTGAGATAGGCCTATTGTATCACATTTGGGCTAATTAGTGCTGTGTTTATTCCAAACCCCTCGATACCAAGAAAGTCGACCTTGGAATTATTTCTAGATATTTAAGAGGCTTGACTGCCTTGGGCCTCCCTCTCTCTTTCTCTTTCTCAAATTTTCTTTGGCTTTCTCATAATTTCAGATGCATTATTTTAGCCCTCAAGCTCAAGTTTGTATGTTAAAGTACAGTACAAGCAAGCTGTTGCAGCTAGAAGAGTCTTCATAAGGGTGTGAAAAGCTGAAAACATATCACATGCTTAACATGTCAAATATTTAATGGCATGTGTCAATTTCAGAATTTTTTAGCTTTAGTGAATGTAGTCTATGCTGGATAGAACATGAAAAGAGCATTAGGAACATGACATTGGTGTGCAACAGGTTTTGAAGCAGAGACTCAATAAATAAATTAACGTGATAATCACAATTATTTATACAAATGGTGAGAAATCTTCCCATAAATCCACATCTTGATGAATGCATGTAGGTACAGTGTATTGGTGGTGTTTTTTAATTTTATATGTTACACTCCACATGAGTCCGATTGATTTTTTTGTATTTTTAATTTAATTTAATTTAATTTAATTTAATTTAATTTAATTTAATTTAATTTAATTTAATTTAATTTAATTTAATTTAATTTTACTTTTTTGTATTTAATGTATTATTTCTTATTTTATTATCATATTTTTTTACTAATATTATTTTATACTTTTTATTATTTTAATATTTCTTTTACTATTTTAATTTTTTGATTTTATACATAATTTATTTTATACTTAATTTATTATTTTTATTATATTATTTTATACTTATTTTTTTCTATTTTCTATTTTTATTATTTTACACTTATTTTTGATAATTTTATTATTTATAATTTTATTTCATTTCATTTCATTTTAACAGTGTGTGTTAGGGTGGTGTACAATCTTGTGAACTCCAGTTCAGTTCCTAAATTTGAATTTTTGCAGCAAACATTTACATTTCTTTATTTAGCAGACGCTTTTATCCAAAGCAACTTACAAATGGGACAAAACATATGGATTTTTAATTGAAATTTGAATTTAAGTAATAATATTTAAATGAAATTCAGTACCAGGTGAAAGTAATTAGGCTACAACACTAGTAAACCTCATTCCCGTAAAAAAAAAAAAGAAAAAAAAAAAGAATAGTCTTCTGTACGGAATTCCATAGTTTCTTCATTACCTTTTCGTCTTTTACTCCAAAGGCCTGGAGATATTTAACAGTGAGGAGAGAGAATGAAACATTTAATACACAGACAAACTGCTGACAGTGTCGGCTCTAGTGTTTCTGTTATGTGATTCCTGAGTTCATGCTGTAGCAGCATTAATATTGAAGCGCTGATCTATAGTTCACCTCTCAGGCTTCCATTAGCAGATCACCCACGCTGCTGCATTGCCCGCTCGTGTCAAGACTAGAGGATGGGCCTAAATTTAGCCCAGCAGATTAACACATTTGTTTCGGTTCTGCTTCATCCTCTTTTTTTTCCTGGATGTGGAGGCAGAGAGCAAGTGTTCAGAGATCAAGCTGAAGTCAACACAGTTAATGGTCAGATAGTGTTGAGACAAGTGATACAGGGAAAAGCACTTTCCACAACACCTGTGACATACAGTACAGTATGCAAGGGAGAGATCACCTCAGTATAGCACAAATGTGGTTTTAATGGCACATGTGATAAACAAATTATGAGCAGTGTATTGGTGCACATCAGTAAAATAACTCTTTTTTTTTTGTATGCAAACCCCAGTGAAAAAAAACAACAGGTCATTGCAGCTTCAAGGAATATTTTGGGTTAAATACTACTTAAGCTCTATCGATTTCCACAGGCTTAACCTTCACTTTGTAAAAACCAACAGCATGTACTTGCATGTACAATAATGGACAGACAGTGAAAGTCTATGAGGGCAAGTCATTCAAGCTGAAATGTGGAGCTTGTATTTTTTGTTACAGGTGTAATTCTTTTGAATAGATACCTTTGTTTTACAAGATCATTTACAAGTTTTGATCCAAAGGAGTGGTTTGGGGTCAGTAAGACATTTTAAAGTTTGAAAAACAGTCTTCTGTGTTCTCCAAGGCTGCATTTATTTAATCAAAAACACAGTAAAAAATGTAATATTGTGAAATATTATTACAATTTAAAGTAACTGTTTTCTATTTGAATATATTTGAAAATTTAATTTATTTCTGTGATCAAAGCTGAATTTTCAACATCATTACTCCAGTCTTCAGTGTCACATGATCCTTCAAAAAAATTCTAATTTGCAGATTTGCTGCTTAAGAAACATTTCTTATCATTATCAAATAAACCAAATAAATAACTTATTGTGCCCAAATGTTTGAACAGTAGTGTATTGCATTGTAGTGATTTTGCCACAGTAGTCTCATGTCAACCTATATATTGTTTAGAAAAATAATTTATTTCTTGAAAGTCTGTATTTTAAAGTTTATTCTGGTCCATTTTTCTGTTGTAGCCAACAAGTGTTCTCTATAGGCTTCGCTTGTCAAGTAGGTCAACCAGTTATGGCCATTTTTTCAGTCTGATTGGAATTAATGGTCTCTTTAACTGTGCTGGTAGTGACCGGTTGAGTTAGTTGCTTGTTAGCTACCAACAGGGAAGCGACAAAAGGATAGTAAGAACATGATATTATCTGAAGTATACATGCAATGGAGTCTCTGTATCTAAATAGTGAAGCAAACACACAATAGTTTCTACTAGACTCAGCAGTTTGGACAGTTGTGTCACAGCAGCGGAGTAGATGACAGCAGAATCTGGCCACGCCGTTTCAAGATGCCATCTTCAATCAAGAGCCGAATCACTCTGAAAGAGAAAAAACAACAACAACAACATAACATTGACATTTCACACAAGCAGCTATTTACTGCTGACAATTTTATAGTGATTCGTGTGTCCTCTGCAATCACAGAGGCAGTGGAGTCATATGAAATGTATTCTGAATGTGTGGCGCACGGATCACTTACATGTCAGAGGAATGCCGCTGTGTTTGAGAAAGATCACTCCCCAGAGACTGACCTTATAGACTCCCGGATACTTGCTGTTTTCTAAGAGCTCACCTCAGGACACAGAAAACCATTGATTACCTCCATCAGGGTAAATAAGAGGAGTTCATACCCTCCAAACTGTAAATAGACGAATACACAGGCTGCTGAGTGTCATTGTTGACTGGTTGAGTGTGTTTTAATCTGCTTTAATGGGACAGTAAGTAATATGGTTATCAGGGCTGTTGTGCATAATGATTCTTGATGGTTTTGCTCACTTCAGTGGAACAGAAGTCAGAAACAGGCCAGAAAGGTTTGGATTTGTTGTCGGATAGTGAGTCTGAGGCATAAGTGAGTTGGTGAAATCACATGTGTTTGTGTCTTATGTTGCTTACTAGCTGCTTGATGTACATCTGTCAGACTCTTTATATACCATAGAAAAGTGCTGCTTGTCAGAACTAATCATTGTCGTCTGCATTAAATTCTTGCACTGCCATTAAGTTAGCATTTTTAAACATTCGCTCACTAAAAATAAATAATTTCTAATCAATGACTTAATAACCACAAACAATCTGGATTTTATGTTTCTAAATGAAACATGGCTGGAAGACAGACCATACAAATAACAGGTTAAATGGTACTTAAATGGATCTATCTATCTATCTATCTATCTATCTATCTATCTATCTAGTCTGTCTGTCTATATAACCGTTGTTCTATTTATTTAGCATTCAATGTCTATCATTCTGTTGTTCTGTTACTGTCTGACTTTATCCATCCATCCATCCATCCATCCATCCATCCATCCATCCATCCATCCATCGTTCTATTTATTGTTCTGTTTATATTTGTCAAAAACTTTTAATTAGTATGTTTTATCAGTAGTTTTTATATCTATTTTTATGTAAGTGTTAACTGATGTGTAATGTAGTGTAATATAGTATGCATTTACAGTATATAAATGTTTACTATATTTATGCATAAGTGTAGTAATTACAATAATAATAATTACTATTATTATTCATTTATTATTTTCCCATCCATCCAACCCAGTATTGACAGCCAGTGCTCACTATGACCATTTTCAGTGAATGAAAGATAACAGCTTTGGTATTTTATTAGTTTGAAGCAGCATGAGTGTGGGCAGATGATTACAGAAATGTTGTGTGGAGAGGTTACTCAGTTCACTGACAATTTTGGTCAAACCTTTTTTCCCCCGAGAATGATCATAAAACCTTATTTTCAAAGAAATAACGGTAAATGAAAGTGGGAAGTTGCATTTAAAATCCACTAAACTCAAAAATATCTTCTGATGTCTGTTCATAATGAAATGCTTTACTTACTGAATACTGTGCAGTATATATAGTATACTATATACTAGAGTTGGAGTCATTAGTCACATACTCTGTCTGTAAATTGTTTTGGTCTTGTCATGTTGTCTTTTTGTCTTATGTGCATCTTACTGAGCGCAGACAGTGATTTAATGATGATATCATTCTGATAATATTGGTGTGACGGCTAGTCTGAGAGCCCTGCAGCATGGCAGCTCTACTCTAGAGTGGATTAGCGGTCACCTGCTGTGCCTTGTGGGAGTTTTGCACCCTGCATGCAGCTTTTCTCTGCTCCCTGTGACTGAGAGATTTAACTTCTGAACTGTGAGGTTTGTCTTGTAATATTTTGTGTAATATTACGGTAACTGAAAACAAACACTAACTTACTGTTGGCTTCAGTTCATAAAACTCCCGCTGGCCAAATGCTTATCTGCGCTTGAGAAAAATGATGGATACCAGGCAACGCATTTGTTATTTTAATCTGATTCCCAGAGTGTTTAATGGCATACTGCTCTTAATCATATCTAAAGTGCTTTCAAGTGCTGTAATGCCGCTCCATTGGCCATCAAGCGCAGATAAAAACAGCCAAGCAGGTGTGCAGCACCTGTCAACATTAATGAGCTCTAGTTCTGTATGCAGCAGGATTTCAGGTTTTGATCCTCCTGTAATTATAGCGAAGCGCAATGTACTTTTGAATTTACTGTAGATTCTGGAATAGATTTGATGCTCGTTGTACGAGCTTAAAACCCGTTCACACTTCAATCGCTGTGCTTAACGATTCATGTTGGCTCAGGATTGCAAGGTTACACACGCTGATGAAGGAAACAACAACCTAGCCAGGGTAAGCAGACCGCTTCATTCAGAAGTGATCATGGATATGAAGCTTTCCCTGTGAACACTTCACCCTCCACAGTGAGAGATGAACATGAAATGGCATTCTCAACTCATTTTACTTTTGTAATAAGACACATTTCCTAGTGAAAATATGTGGGATTTGACATTATTTTATATTTTATTTAAAGTCGGTGTTATATGCCGGAAAGAAGTCAGGTGATTTGGAGTGGAATGGGAAATAAGGAAATATTTTTTTTTCATAGCAAGTATAAGTACATTTTGATCAAAGGCAAACATTATTTTAATAACATGCATTGAAGGGGTGGTGTTAATTTAATATTAATTTAGTTTAGTTTAATTATGTTATGTTATTTTTTTATTTTAATTATTTGTCATGCAAATTTATTTATTATTCACTGAATACTACAAAAATTAAATCATTAATATTGGTACAGATACTGTAGTAGAATTACATTTTTATGAAAGATTGCATTGTTTTAATAAATTCAAATGAAGGCCATACAAATTTATGTATGTATTAATTTAATATTTAAAATATATAGATGCTAATCAAGGGTGTTTATTTTATTTTATTTTATTTTATTTTATTTTATTTTATTTTATTTTATTTATTATTCACTGAATTCATGGGACATTATTCTTATTCATACAGATAGTAGAATTATTATTATTATTTTTTTATGTATTTATTTATTTATTTATTTTTGTAACAGACCTTTTAATGAATTTTAAGACCCAGTCACTTATCAGTTTGAATCTGTCTAATGTTTTCATCATTAAGTAAATCTTTCTGGACATTCTCACTAGTTGTGTAGTTAAAGATACCCAACACTGAACAGTGTATTGTTGTAATATACGGTCATATAACTATACAGTCTTGTGTGTGGATGTTTTTCTCTATTGGGGTCAAACAGGTTCATGTGCTGCTAAATCAGGTGTGTGTGTGCAGCTCCAACCATGTTTCTCCTGGTCATACATCTTCTCTCACTTTAAAGTCTCTCAGCCTCTGAAGCATTTGAAGCTCTTCAGGCTTTCTCTGCTTCAGCTTGGCATGTTTAAATATTTAGTTGACCTCAGATCTGGACAAGGATTTCATTACAAACTATGATAACATTGTCACAGTGTGTTTAGTTAAGAAATGGGTTTATAGGTCTTTGAGGTACTTTTTTTTTCCTCCATAAGAAGCTTTATGTCACTAAATGAATACACACACACACACACACACACACACACACACACACACACACACACACACACACACACATACGCACTAAGTTTACACTATGTTTGATTTTATATAAATTAGATATAAAACAATTTATTTCATATTATTTAATTGCATTTATGTGTGAGATTGAAGGGTGTGAAGCATGAATGAAGCAAGGGAACCGAACCTCCATATTTTAGATAGATTTTTGAAATGAAGGAAAAGTAATGATAAAGGATAGGGAAAGGACATGTTTTCCAGATGTCTAAAATAGCCTAAGGCCGTTTTTAGTCTGTGGCTCGGCTGGGTGAGCTGACATCGAGCTTTGAATGTGTTCAATAAAGGCTGTGATCAGCTTCACCACATGGTTTCGAAAGTTTCAGAGCTTTAGTAGAGAACGGATAGTCATAGGATTACCAAGATTGTTACTAACCGAACACATGATTTGGTTGTGAACATGACTAGTGCTCTGGAGAGGTGGGTGGTACACTGGTTAATTGTCTTTAAGGAGCGGAACATGAGTCATCCGGCTCAAGACCAGGGATACAGTCTGTCAGATACAGATGTTGTTAAATAGGCTACAACATCAAGACCAATAGAAAGATTTGTAAGTTCACGCGGAGACGCTTTAATCTGTACAGTATACATAAAAATGTTGTATCGTATTGGCGTTTTGTCCTGACAGATCCGCTGTTTTGCAAGCCTAAAACTATTGTTTAAAACCGTGTCCCAGACTGGATAAATCTGAAAACGACACCTTTGCGGTTTCGTGTGTACAGCCAATCTGTATATTTTGTGAAGCGATGATGTCATCACCCCACGTCTCGACTCTAGTCAGACACCACTACGTCACGTAACAGAAACAACGACAATAATGGTGGACTAGATGCTTGTGTTCGTGCTGCAGAAGCTACTGAGCCTATTAGCTTTACTGGAGCAAAATCAAAAATTACTAAAGCAAAAATGTTTGTATAGAGCAATGCTCCAAGTCTTCTTCTTCATTTTTATTGTATCTCTGTGGCAGAATTACAGCGCCATATACTGGTCTGGCATGTATGCTATATCGTTTTGAGTCGGTTTCAGTGTGTACGGAATTTTTTTTAGAACAAGATAAAAAAAAGGTTTAATAGGGAAGGCTCTGGCTTCGTGTGGATGTGGCCTGAGTTTGTTCTTATACAGTAGTTACTAATCGCCACACACCTGTTTCTCTTTGATTACATTCCCTCAGTATTTAAGCCATCAGTTTTCCTCAGTTCCTTGCCAGTTATTGTTATTTTTTTAATTTTTTTTTTTTTTTTTTTTTTTTGGTGTTTTGCGACGCTACTCAGGTGATCTCCTCCATTTCTGTCTGGATTTATAATTAAAAGACTTTTGGAACTCTGCTCAATTGCTGTGTGCTTTTTATAGCAGCATCACGTTACACCCTAGTATTTAAATATGTTTATTACACAGCTATGTGGAATACTTGATTCTGATTGGTCAGTCGTGACATTGCGAGGTATGTTATCCCTCGATAACAACTGGTAAATACTAATAACAGGCTCATCCGGGTAACTGATACTCTTGCTAGGAACTGTTTTTTCTTGGTGGAAGTTTTGTATTTGTTTAGCTAATAAAATATTAAAACTTAATTCAAAATTGTGTACAATTATTTAATTATGTCATCCTGGTATCTCAGACTCACTCTGCCATTTTGCTACGATTGTACCGTATCCCTTAAATGTCTGTCTAGTGTGAATTTGCCACTTGCTCACAACTGCTGTCTTCACGGAAGCTTTGCGTTCAAATATTTCAACTCAAATCAATATTTATTGTCTAATTATTTACTTATGTGGCAAGTAGCCATGTAATAAGTGGGATGATGTACATCCAGCCGGTTGTTATTGCAGAATAACCACCTTCAGGGTGATACAAGATCACCCTGTTGGGGGGTTATTCTGCAATAACAACCGCCTGGATGTACATTATCCCTTACATAATAAGATTCTTTTAGATTAGACTGTTACAAATATATATATATATATCCCTTACATAATAAGATTCTTTTAGATTAGACTGTTACAAATATATATATATATATTACAGATTATACATACAAATAAAAATAATTTCTAAATAATAAATAATAGATCTATATATATATATATGTTTTAGCATTTAGATATGATGTTCTAGGTTCTGATGATACTGTGAGCATCTCCAGTGCTGTAGAAAGAGCTATTCTCACACACTCAGTCACTGTGTCTCCAGGGAGTAAAAATACAGCTGAATAAAAGTGTCTCTGGATGAGCCGCTGATAACATCTGTCTGAATGTCCACACACTCTTTTTTTTATCTGAGATGTGTTTTTATCACTGGGTCCTATGGGCCTTTTCCATTCTCTCTGAAGGTTATTTTTATACGCTAGACCACCAAGTCAAGACCAGCTTGACCTTTTCTCTGGCTTTTGTTAACTAAGGGGAGAAAAATAAAGAAATTCAGGCTGAATGAATCTGCACATAGACCACCAGCAGGGTGTAGTCTGGCCCGCTCACTCCATCAATCACCTCGGCCTCCAACGCCTGTTTGTTATTTCAATAGACGTGTCCAAATACCTGGAAACTGAAAGGTTGAGGCTTGTCAGAGCTGTCCGGAGCTCTGTTTCAATCGTTCCCTGTGCAGACACGCTGGATTGACTTGTTAGAAGTCTAGACTGTGTCGCCCCCTTGTCCTCTGCGCTGTGGCTGGGAATATATTTCAAGGAATCTATATGAAGTTCAACAGTATTACATACTGAGACTGCTTGTATCTGAGACTATATGATTGTATTGTTGATTGAAGTCTTGTTCATTTCTGACATTTCCTTTTTTTAAGATTGTTGGGCAGTTTTGTCAGATGAGATGGATAAATCAGACATGTTTTATCGAGCTAAATTTCAATGGATAATTCTTGACAGAGGTTTCTGTCTTTAGTTATGTTTGGGAATCCACAACTTGGCTTCGGCTTGTTTTTAGGCTGTTTTTCCCTTCTCTGCTGCTGCAGGTTTAGACTTGAATGTGTTTTTGAGGTCCAGACTGTTGTGTGTTTGTGTCATCAGTGTGAATAATAGCTATTTATCACTTATGCTAGTTGATGACTTAGTATACGACACAAGTTTCACTGAATTATTCAAGTATTATTGATAACACTTCAAAATGCAGTCTCATTTAACATGAACAAACAATGAGTAATATAGTTTTTACAGCATTCATTATCCTGTTTTGAGTTTAAAAATTGCTTGGTAAATGTTTCAGTAAATATTAAGATTAATAAGTTCTGTAAAAATAGTTAAGCATAATAAGATTCAATTGATAAATGTTAAAGCATTTCACAAACTAACAATAAATATAAACCTAGGAAAATGTTGATATGTAAATTTAATGTTGCTATTGCTATTTCATGTTATTACGTTAACTTTTTATTGACTTAAACCTTATTGCAAAGTGTTACTGGTGCATTGAAGGAAGTGTGTTATCAAAATGTACACAAATTACACACTTAAATATGTTGTCCAAGGAAAAAAAAACTGAACTGAACTGAAATAATAATAACTGATTCGATTGTGTTGGACTGGACCAATAATAGACATTTTTGAAGGTGAAGTAAGAAATTTCTGTCAGTCCCTCATCTCCTGTTGGACTAACAAAAAGGTAGTCCCCGCCCCCAAACTCACACCACTAGTTAAGAGTGATGTTTTGATGGCACCACAGAGGCAAATTTTCAGATGTCCTTTAATTAGTCATATTTGTGATAGGAAAAAGTATTTTTAACATGAAACGACACACTTTACCTTTAAGAACGTGCTTTTCTTTTGTTTTATACATTCCTAAAGAGTTTTCAAGGTGATATATGTGAGAAAAACAGGGTGCGATGAGTGTTCTGAAGATGCCTTTAGATATAATGAATATGAAATGTGTAATTCTCAAGGATTTGCCACTAAATAACTGTGCACAGAGATGGAAAACCAAGGAAGAACTACACAGAAAGAGTGAAATCAGCCAAGAACAGAAGTGTATTCCCTGCCTGACACCTCCTCCACCTTTGGAGCAGAGCCAGTAATTGTAAAAGAAAAGCTGCCTCCAGGAAAACTAGTAAATAAAGTGGAAGGTGCGGAAAAGAAGATATAAAGCGCTCTTAAAATGAAAGAGGGGCTTTATATCAAGATGATCCACAAATGCTTACATTGCATGTCCTGCCGGGGTGTGCGTGCAATGAAATGGCTGTTTTATGAAAGGTTAAACAAACAGTCAAGCGTTTCCAAGAGGCCAGGGAGCACGGGGCCCTCGTGCTGGGCACGCGCTGCTCTGCCGGGCCTCCCAGGGCCCTATTGATCTCTAAAAGTTAAGATCCCACCTCCCACACACTCACGGATATTTTGTGTCTCAGTCTGTTCTGGAGAGATGTATTGGAGTCATGAGATTTTCGAAGCAGCTTGTTTGAATGTTCAATCTGATAGTCAGTTCCTGCTGGGCTTCATGCTGTGACCGTTCAGCACACTAAACACGCACAGTTAAAGTCAGCTTCAAATTCAGATTGACACTTTTTACTTTCCTAATGCCCGTTCCTGGCACTGTTTTATAGTATTATTGAGAAACTGTAAAGTATTATAGTATATATTAAAGAGTATATTAAAGATATTATTGTGTATATTCATATATGTAATACTATTAATAAATTATGAATTATTAAAACATATTAATTATATTAATTTTGAATAATAAATAATAAATTATTAAAAACATAAAACAATTGGGATTAGGATTAATAAAACTAAATAAAATACATTATTTTATTTTTTTTAATTTTCAGTTTTTTTACATTTTTAGTTTTTATTTAGTTTTATTGTTTTTACTATTTTATTTCAGTTTTAGTTATTTTAATACATCTAGTTATAATAAATTAAAACTAAAAACTCTTAAATATTAAAAGATAATATTAAATATTTAATATAGAATATTAAAAAAATAATGGTTTTAGTTTTATTTAACTATAATAATAGCACTGGTTCCCAGTTGTGTAAAATTCTGAATTGTAGAGTTGACTCACTTTTAATTCATTTTTGTGAACTTAAATTGAATTAGCCACACCTTACAGAAATTTGAATTAAAACAACATGAAGTGGAATGTATTGAATTTCAGTTTAAATAAACAGAGGCAATGCATTCTGGAAAATTAAGTGTTGTTTCTAAGTGTTGTAACAAGTTAATTTTAACAACCCTTGTTTTCCTATTATTTATATTTCTAATGTATTACCTTTTAATGAATTCTTTATATTTGAAATATCCATATTCATTTATGCATTTAGCAGACACTTTTATCCAAAGCGACTTACAGTGCATTCAGGCTAACATTGTTTTACCTAACATGTGTTCCCCTGGGAATCAAACCCACAACCTTTGCATTGCTAATGCAATGCTCTACCACTGAGCCACTATTGCAATTCCACACCTGGTTTGTCAACCATTATTCAAAATTTAATTAATTTAATTTAATTTGAAAAATGTTTGTAAACCTTTGCATTGCTAATGCTGTGATATTAAAATGAGAAAATGAATTTGCTCCACACCAGAAATAAGTCTAGATTTTTGTTTTGATATCAAATGTTTCTATTTAAATTAAGTTGGAATTTGATATTTATCTTAAGTAAGTTTTGATTTTATGGAAGTATTACAGGTTGCAAACAACATTTATGTTGGCATTGTGTCGACATTGTGTTGTTTTTTCACTCTTGGCCCTTGGCTTAGCGTTCACACTATACTTCATGAGTAGCAGGAGCTCTGACTGTGTCTTCAGTAGACAATCGTCTTACAGGATCTAAATGACTCACTTGAAGCCTAAATGATCTCAAGTGCTGTTTTTTTCAGTGTGTGTGAACAGCTGTGACACACTGAACTCAGATGAGGGGGATGCATTCTGCTGGGATTTATAGAATAGTATCATGAATGCTTGAAAATAACCTGAAATGCCACTGACTTTTGTAATATTAAAGATAATACTTTCTTATTTCGCAGATTAGTGTGCCATGAATAGGTTGACTTTCCCGAAGAATGCGAATGCTTTGTATTTGTGGCTGTGTCATGTTGAATGGCATGATATAGTACATTGGCTCAACCAATGGCATGCTGAGTTTGAGTTGGGATTAAAGTATGTTTGTGAGCAGATGAAAGGGGTGATAGAAGTGGTGCAGAAATTTCACCATCATTTACAGTAAAATCAATTAAAAGAACAGTTGACCTAAAAAATGAAAACTCATATCCTGTAATTTATGGAGATTTTTAAAATAATCTTCAGTTTATAGTGACTCTCAAGCACCATCAAAATACAAAGTAAAAAAAAAATAAATGTCAAAGTAGTCTCACAAGCTCTCATATGACTTCAGAAAACTTTGCAATATAGGGCATAAGTCAGGTGCAGTTTTCAATTTTGAGTGAAGTAACACTAAGATTTCACTTCCTTCTTCAGCCAGTTTCGAATCAATCACAGACACTTTGCACAAACCGTCTTTGTAATGGAAAAACCTCACTCCTGAACCCAACAAATACGTTTCTGAGTTCTGCCAACTCACAGTAATGAGTGCTGATTTGGCTTTTAGTTATCAGTAATACACAGTCTAAAGGAAGGCTGATTCAGTATATAATTAAATTAGTAACAAAATACAGTCAAATTAAAGATCACAGGATGTTCCTTTAATGACTTGGTGGTGTTTTAAATGTAAAGGATTTCTTGTCAACAACACCTAATCAATATCTGTCAATAATCAGTAGGATTAGAGAGGTCGTTCTGAATGATTAGAGGTGTTGAATTGCCTCGGGTTACTCTGGGCATTCACTCATCATCTGATTTGAATTGATTATCTGATTTGAATTCCTAACTAGGTTTATGATACACATGACATTTCTCCAGTCATATAACAGTAAGGAAAGACGGAGATGGTGAAATTCAAAGAGAGAGAGAGAGAGGCAGGGCCCAAGATTGAAAGAGTGACTGTATAAGTGTAGACAGAAGTAGCTAAAAGTGTTGAGTGTGTCCAAACAGCACCGTGCTGAGTAAACAGGTGGGCACAGGCGGGCAGACGGGTATTAGTGGCCACATGCATACACAGGGTCCAAAATGAACACTCTCAAATTGCCAGGTGCCAAATGTGTGGAAATCGTCTTTGGCAAATAAAACTTTACTGTAACTGCAACTTGGTTCAAGTTGAAATGTAAAATTGATACTCTAATGTGAGCAAAAGAAACATTTTTGTGACATTTTTGACACTTTTGTGATTGGGATTTTTAACCAGAAAAACAAACAAACAAACAAACAAACAAACAAACAAACAAACAAACAAACACACACAAGAAGAGGGATTTAAACAATTTGTACTCAGAAATTGCTAGTAATAATTTGAAGAAGAGTATTTATGTATTTATTTATTGTAAAATATACCCTGGTAATTTGGGGTACAGGTCTTATCTTGAGGCAGATTCAGTTTTCTTAAAATTTGTAGCTGTAATTTCTTAATTTAAAGGGATAGTGATAGATAATGGCGGATTTAACTCTAAACGGGTGCTCATCGGTGTGCATTGTTTTGTCCCTTTTTGCTTTGTTTCAGACCACATCCAAACTAATCCAGTGTCATAGAATTATGTGTTTTTCAAAAAGACTAATCAGCATCCCAGAGGTCCCTTTAGATTTTTTTATGATTATGAAATTTGCCTAATTTAAGCAGTGTGCTTTTTTCTATATCAGATTTCAAAAGATTTATATAATTTTTGGCATGTTGTAATGGCCAGAATTGCAATTTCAGTGCTTCTCCTGATTTGTTGAGGGGTTAGTTATGTGCTAAAAATGTAATACTTTGGGTTATGGATTTGTTCAAATCTCTGACTCTAAGTAAGAGCATTGATTCTTTAGCAATCTTTACGCTGAACCCAAACCACAAGCGAAATGTTAAATCCTGCTCTCAGACATCTTATATATCTGATATATATTTTAAGAGAGAACATTTTATACTGCTGGTGTTCTGGATGTTTCTGACGGTAATGGAATGTAGTTCTCATGCTTTACGAACAGTGTCATCCTGTGTCATTGGCCCGTGCTGGGCTGCTAAATAAGAGCTGGATTTGTGGATATGTTGTGCGTTATGTTATTAGGTGCCTAAATATTCCCAGACAGGTCGATAGCTCATCTGGTAAGACAAATGGTGTAGTTACCAAAATCTAGCAAGAGCAAAAAACGAAAACTACTTCTATCAGCAGTCATTACTCTGGGAGGCCAATTAAAAAACAGCATCACTGTACAACACCATCTGTAGCCAACAGCTATGAGTGTGCATGTGTCGTTTATATTTATGTGTCATCGTCCCAAGAAAATCTAGGCCAATTAACAGAACAGTCACAGCACAAGCAATTATAGAAAGTCTCTTTTCGTCTATCCAGAAAGAGCGTAGTCCCTCGATGTCTCTCCTCTGGAATTCTGATCCCGTTAGGAGGTGGTGACTCAGGAAGTGTTCGGATGGTTAGTGACCCCCTCACCCAGCGGAGTTCAGCTCTCAGAGCTTTGCCTGGGGTTTTTAATTAAAACTGCACCCTAGTTCAAAGCACTCTGAAGGTTCTTGGTGCCGAGCCAGTGGGGTTGACTAAATATCTCATTTCCTGCTGTGGGGCAGAGACGAGGAAGGGCTGAGTGTAATTAGCTGATATGAGGAAGAGGAGGCTGCAGGTGTGCTGAGAGTCTGGAGGTTTGGGATCAGTACTAAGAGTCCGTCCCTGATCTGCTTTCTCATTTGGAGCGTGTTTATTAAAATCGCCTGCAACCGCTGATCTCTGGACAGTTTAATTGGAACTTCTTGTAGTTGTTAAATAAAAATCACAAATGAGATCTCTTTAATATCTCGTTGTTTCTCCTAAAAACCAAGGAGATTATTTGGAGAGCAAACAGACTCCATGTATTGAAATTTCTCACTAGCAAAGATCTTACAAGTCAGACATTTTAATATTCAAGTTTGCATTAAATGAAAATTCACACTTTTTTTTAAATGCATGTCATTGATCTTATGAAAAGATTATCTTTGCATGTTTATTTCTTTTTTCTTTTCTTTTCTTTTCTTTTCTTTTCTTTTCTTTTCTTTTCTTTTCTTTTCTAAACCTTGTAACTCTTAAAATTCTTAATTACAGTGTCATAACTTTTTTTGCATTAACTCAATTTCTCCCACAACCCCACCTTCATTTTATAACTTTTAAAATCTTACATTTTTATGAAGAACCATCTTATTTTTTTCTGCTTTTATATAAATTTTCATGTATAGTAAAATCTGTCTTTAAAATGTTAGTTAAACATAATTAAGCCCTCATTACCTTAAAACATAACTTATTACTCAAACACAGTAACTAATTGTGACATATATTAATACACATATACAATATATATACAAGTATTTTTAAACAATTTTTATCATTAGACTTTTTGCTCTAAATTTTATTTATTTATTTATTTTTAAACCTTAATTTTGCAAATGACTCTATTACAATGATGAGGATCTTATGAGAAGCACCATTGCTGATAATGAAAATGACAAAGAAACTTAAAATTAAAACATTCCAGAGGCATTATAGTAATGGGAATTAGGCCATATTAATGGTCCTTAATCTGGCTTAATTTTCTTTATGCAAAATATAATCTTCTTTCTTTCTTTTTTTGGAGTGGTGAAATATGACCTCTTCTTGACATATTTCACCCATTAAATTGTACAACAAGTTAAGTGCAGAGAATATCGATTTACTCATATGAAGACTGACCTGTGACCCTCACGTGTGTGACCTCTAGAGTAACCCCTGTGGATGTCAGCTGTTAGATACTGTGGATCCTCTCATATTGACAGAGGATATGCCTCGGGCTTTGCTATGTTATATTCACCTCATATAGGCTAAATTCAGCCACAAATCTCTCTGGTTAATGTGATGTTCAAATAATTAGAATGTCTTATTTGCCAGGACCTGTAGGTACATGAAATCGACCTGTTCACATTGACTGAAAATGCAACATTCATTTTTGAATACTAGTCAATTCATTTATTCTATTCCATCATTATGAACTTATAGTAAACAAATCAAATTATTTAATCCTTATCAGATTTATTAGTGCTTTCTTAATATTCTTAATGCACATGTAAAAATCATTGACACATTGTCATTTGCTTATATATCTGTCCTTTCACGCATATTCATTGAGAGTGAACTGAATTATGACAGAGATACAGGGATGTTCCTGTGGGTGCATTGTGGGTCCATGCCCTCAGACCAACCAGGTGAAGAGAAAGCTCATGTTTATGAGATCACAGGTTTTATGCTGTACTCTCGGACATTATGCAAATAATCCTGCAGTCCTAGCAGTAATGACATGATGAAGCATGCATTACAAATTAACGGTGACGCACTCGCTCACACACCATTCCTCGCTGACTCTGTCCATGTAGACACTGGGAGTACATGTGAGAACAGATACTGTTGACACTTGTAAAAAAGTTAGAAGTGATCTAATCAGAAAAATTAGAGAAAACCTGAAAAAGGTCTTTGCTGGTTTGCAGAGCTTTCCGTGCTGTTCGTATGTGCTCATTATATCCAAAACTGCTGCTCACATTCATGTGATGCTCCATTTCAGGCAATATGAAGAGTGCTAAATAATTCATAAGATGCTGGGATCAAACGTCTGCCTATGTTTGTGCTCTTCTGAACGCAGAAGGGTGTGTGTTGGTGTTGGTGGGTTAAAGTTTGGGTTTCTTTGGTAGCAATCTTTTGACGACATTCAGTATGTATATCGATATATTTATTCTAAAACAAATTTTGTTTTTTTTGTTTTTTTTTTTCTCAGAGGAACCAGTGATTTGACCAAACAAGCATTATAACCATTAGTTTAGAAATGTTTAATTTATTATTAAATGTTTAGCTTTGCATCATAGGGCCCCAAAATTCTGAACAGATTCAGAATTGTTTGAAAAGACATGAGGGTGAGTAAAAGACAATATTTATTTTTAAATCTGTTCAGAATTTTGGGGCCCTATGATGCAAAGCTAAATTTTCAGCATCAGTGTCTCATGATCCTTCAGAAATCATTCTAATGTGGTGATTTGCTGCACAAGAAATATTTCTTATTATTATCAATGTTGAACACAATTGTGCTGCCTAATATTTTTGTGGAAACCATGCTAAATAATTGTTTTTACACACACACACACACACACACACACACACACACACGCACGCACGCACGTATGCACACACACTCACACACACACACACACACACACACACACGCACATCCATGCATGTACACACACACACACACACACACACACATAAATATATATAACTAGATGCAGAGTTTTGCAAAGCATACATGCACAATCTGCTTCCATATACTTTCGTAACAGACACACACACACACACACACACACACACACACACACACACACACACACACACACACACACACACACACACACACACACACACACACACACAGTCACACCACTGCACAGAAGATCAATGGTTCTGCTCACTGGTATATTGGGTTGGGTCAGTGTGTCATTCGTGATTTTCTCCTCTGGCCTGTGGTCATCAGATTAGCTCCAGACGTCTAATAAAATTGAGTGATAATTTGACACAGTCATTGTGATGTGGGTTAGTGCACTCACCGGATTAATCTCTGTGGAATTGGCAGGGAATTCCCTACGGATCAGCACATTCCCCAGTCAATCTCTCTCTGACGGATGTGATGTTTTCATTTGAGGCTTCTTATTGCTATTGAATTTACTCAGGTGTTATGCTTAGGTTCCTTTCAGAAGCTATAATAAAGCCATTCATTTGTGCTCTCCACACACACACACACACACACACACACACACACACACACACACACACACACACACACACACACACACACACACACACACAGGACTGTGTGAGAGAGTCTATTGGACAAATTCCTGTTTATTCGGTGGGAATCACTGAGCAGCGAGAGGTCAGAGGTCAGACTGGGTTACACAGTCACATAAATTTAACTTTCACGTCTCTGTCCTCCATATGTGATACTGTTCTCTGCATGATCTGTGTGTTTATGTGTATGTGCATCTTGTTTTGCACATAATGAAGTAGCCAGTGTGTTTATTCATAGGATATTTCACTCAGAAATAAACATTTTACTATAATTACTCATCCTCATACCACTCTAACCTGTATTATTTCCATTCTTCTGTGAAATATACAAGGAGATGCCAGTTGTTCTTGCTCATACTGATAAAGCTGATGGTGATATTTAGTATCAAAGTCTAAAAAGGACTAAAAAAGCACTAAAAGTAGTTTAAATACCATGCATGCTAAGTCTTCAATCTGAAGACCTGTCGGTCTAAAACCATTTTAATGAAGTGCATTAGAGACCATTTATTGTATCATTCATTCAAACAATGAGACTGTTTTTATTGAAATGGCTAACCAGCCATTCAGATCCATTGAAACTCTGGTGAAACCTGTGTAATGGTGAAGATAGTGTGCTGACCGGTGGAAATAGTGGTCTTGTCTGAGACCACAAGATCAAGACTCTATAATTCTGGGTTTGGAGAGCATTTACCTCTCAGATTTTTCCATTAAAGAGATTACGTTTTCCCAATCTAAGTCAGTTCTCTTTCTTTCTGTCTGTTCTTCAGATCTGGATAAACCTGTGCTCACGGTGCACCAGACGGTGGGTGATGTACGAGGGAACTACTATCAGGAGAAAACAGTGTTTTTACGCTGTACGGTAAACTCTAACCCTCCTGCTCGCTTTATCTGGAAACGAGGAAATAAACCAATCGAACAGAGCAAAGACAACGGCGTGGATATCTACGAGCCTCTGTACACACAGGTACAAGACTATCATGACTTTTATTGTTTTTATTCATTTATTTTTATTAAAAAAAAAATAAAATAAAAAATAGCGAACTAATAATATTTTTTGGCCTTAACCCTACCCCTGACCCTTACAACCCTTTTTGGAATTGAACAATTTCAGTAAGAAATTATTTAGTAGGTTTATTAAGCTTTTGTTGTTGTTGACTGTTACACTATTTTTGTTTCGTTTTGTTTCTATTTTGTTTTGTTAACTTTTAGTCCATTTAAGTTAACTTTCGGAAACAATTTTGTCCCCAAACTAAGGAAAACCCAACCACTCCCACACACAGCTGGACAATATGCAAGATTTCTCTATAGGCCTTATTTCTACTAAAATAGAAAATAGTTTAATTAGAGTTAATAATCATTTGAATAGCAGATAACCACAGGAGACCTGCTCAATCACAGAGAAACGTACTCAATAAATCAGCAATCTATCAGTGATGAATTCATAATCTGAGCACTTATTATTAAAGAGTTGTTTGAATAAGGTGGGATGGATGGAGATTGATGGCTTTGCCATTAATAATGAGGATTATTCATTTTCCTGATGGACTCAGTCAAAAGAATTAGAGGAATTAAAAATTCCTGAATTCATTCTCTCTTTATCATGCACACAAAGCCTCTGACATTGCTTTGTGTGCATGATAAAGAGAGCCCCATTTGTGTTCACATGAATTACATCATGAATTACTACAGACATATTTAACAGTATACAGAACTCTGTCTCATTATTTGATAGATTGAAGCTTGTTTGGTGCAGAATGCACAGGAAATTCTGGAGCATTTTTATTTATTTTTAATTTTTTGGAAAATCAGCCAAATTGACTGTTCCAATCCAAACCAGTTATATTTGAATTGGTAATATAGAATTAAATTGAACTGTATTTAAATTTTGCTTTGTCTTAAAATTGAAATATCATTCATATGTATTCATTTTAAAATGTTTTATGCACCCTGTTATGCTCTGACATTTCCTGTTTCTGGCATCATATTTGAAGAAATGACATCATCACAGTTGTTTTCACTTGTTGTTTTCAGCCTTTATAAACGTTTTTTGTAGTATTTTATAATTTGCACTTGTGTTGGCCCTGTCTCATGTCAACACTGTGATGCCCCAGGTGGGAAAATGTGATTAAAATTATGCGAAAAGAAAAACTCTAAAAGTGTAAATGGCACTGTTTGCAGAGGGTGACCAACAAACATCATTTTGTTATTATGTATAAATGCATGTTTTGACTGACAGGAAAAACAAATGTTTTTGTGTGGTGTATTTTTATCATGTGAATGTGTGTGTGTTTGCAGGGTGAGACCAAGGTGCTGAAACTGAAAAACCTCCGTCCACAGGACTTTGCTAATTACACCTGTCAGGTGTCCGTGCGGAACGTTTGTGATATTCCAGACAGCTCTGTCACCTTTCGTCTTACCAACACCACCAGTGAGTTCCCATCTATGCTCAAACACCCACATTCACTCGCTTTCCCTCTTTATACAGCAGCTGTAGTGAGTTTTGCACATGACTTTTGTGAACCTTTTGTGGAAGCCCTGCTTTAATTTCATTACAGGAAACTAATGAATTGCGTATAGAATTTCTTGCTTACAGAAACTGTCTTTTCTCCTTCAGTTCTTTTTATTATTTTTTTCTCCTCAAATGTTCCTTTTCCCTTGGTTATGTGTTGACCTGTCATGTTTAATTCACCTTTCTTTGATTACATCATCACTTTTCCCTCTTTTAATCTCACGTTCTTTCTCTTCTGCGTTCTCTCGTTCACTGTCTGTCAGCGCTGAAAAACACGTCTGTCTTTGATCATGATGGTCTCTGCACCAGTTTGTGTCTCAGGTCTCTCTGAAGGCAGACGTTACTATTGGTCCTCCAAGAAATCAGCAAACTGACAGGATGTGTGATTTTTTTTTCTTGTTAGAATAACACACATTGAGCTGTGGTGCACATACTGTATGGGGATGTGAGTTATTCTTGATCCCATTCCCCCCTCTTCTCCTTGTCATTTTCCTGTCTTCTATTTCTCTTTGAATTAAAAAGTGCAAAACTGGAATTTGAGTTAGAAAAAGTGCAAAAAAATATAAATTGGTCTGAGTCATAAAGGGTAGACCGATCAGACTACATACTCTTTTTGTTCCAGTGAATATTTGTCAGGTGTGATTTATTGTATATAAGTCAATATACTTCAACAACGGGGCATGTTCCACACTACTTTATGGGATAAGCTGCCACAATTGGAACTTTTAAAAAATATTATTCAAAATATATTATCTATTTTACAGCTTTTCAATTAAAAAACAAAATTATTTAAAAAAACGGGCAAAGATCAAATAAGTAATACCACAATTATATACACTTCTGTTCTAATGTTTGGAGTTTGTAAGACTTTTGAAATGTTTTTGAAATAAGTCTCTTATGCTCACGGGGCTGCATTTATTTGATAAAAAATACAGTAAAAACAGTGAAATTATGAAATATTATTACAGTTTCAAAAACCTTTTTTATATATACAGTATGTATTTTAAAATGTAATTTATTCCTGTGATCAAAGCTGAATTTTCAGAATCATTACTCCAGTCTTCAGTGTCACATGATCCTTCAAAAATCATTCTGATAATCTGATTTGCTGAAAATTTCTTATTATTATAAATGTACAGTTGTGCTGTTAAAAAAAAAAAAAAAAAAAAAAAAAAAAAATATATATATATATATCTATATATATATATATATATATATAATATATATAATTTTTTTTTTTTTTTTTTTTTTTTTTTGTGGAAATTTGTGATAATTTTTTTACAGGATTCTTGAATAAAAAAGATCAGCATTTATTTAAAATACATTTTCTTGTTTACATTATAAATGCCTCCTCTGTCATTTTTGATCAGCCTAAAGCATCCTTGCTGAATAAAAGTATTAATGTCTTAAAAAAAAAAAAAATCCTTCTGATAGTAGTAGTAAATTTTTGTGCAAATTTCCCATGTGACAACTAGCTCCAGTATCTCTTATACAGTATATGGTTTTTCACATGCTTTCAAACGGTTTCATAGGGTGAGTAACTTCAGGGGGCTTATGAAAGCTCTTTCCTTGTAAACTAACGTTTTCTTCATCGTCAAAATAAATAGTTTGTGTAATCCATAATGAATAAAATTCACCGCAAAAGCAAAAATATGCCTGTGACTGGCAAATGAAAGAGAAATCTTTGCAAGAACACAAAATACGAGTACAATACCCAGAGAAACCCTTTATGAATTAGTCATGTAAAAAACATGTTTGTTCGTGTTCAAATTAGCAGCATTAAGAATTCATGCTCGAGAAACAAGTTCAAAGCTTGCCGAGAAAATCTAAAAGTAGCCCAAAAGATCCCCCCTCTCTGTGTGTGTCTTTATTTCCCTCGTTTCTCGTTCTCTTTCTCTTGTGATGAGTTTGAAAGGCTGTTGATTCTCTTCTTTCTGCTCTCTCCACTAGAAAGGCAGCTGTGAAATAGTCAATAGAGATGAGTGACAATATCAGAAGTCTGTACCTCACACACACATACACACGCGCGCTCTGCGGCGCCCCATCGGTGTCCTGCCCTGTGGAGAAACAACACACTACTGCAAATTGGAATTTGTTTTCTGCGTGGCAGGAGCACGCGGCTCGCGTACACGCAGCTCGTCGCCGAAAGAACAAAACACTGATTTGTTTTTCTGTTGATTTTCATTTTCTTTCCTCTGAACTGACGAGCAGGAAGGGGGCAAGATGAAATTGGAGGGAGCATGAGAAACACACGTCGGATGCTGCGCTGAAGTTTGAGAAGTTCGTCTCTTTAGAGGGTAGAGTGAAGGAGACTGCGTCTGTGCACAGGATTCAGTGCACTTGTTTTAAATTACGGGTCGATCAAGACGTGTAACTCCAAAATAGCTGGTCAGCGTCCGCTTGTGTGAAGGTCAGAGCTCAGATCAGAGAGAAAGACTTGCTTTGTTCACTATGGGGGATGGATCTGTAAAAGCCATTTTTAACCATTTAGGGTATGATGTTATATCTAAACCATCATGGCTGATTATCTTTTTTCATAATTCTCTCTGGTTCTCCTCTTATACACTAGTATAAACAAAAGTTTGGGGTCAGTAAGAAATTAAGACTTTTATTCAGTAAGGACACATTGCATTGATAAAAAGACATTTATAATGTTACAAAAGGTTTCTATTTCAAATAAGTACTGTTCTTTTGAACTTTCTATTCATCAAAGAAAGAAATCCAGGTTTCCATAAATAATAATTATATTAAACAGCACTACTGTTTTCAACACTGATAACAATAAGAAATGTTACTTGAGCAGCGAATCAGCTTATTAAAATGATTTCTGAAGGATCATGTGATACTGAAGACTGGAGTAATGATGCTGAAAATTCAGCTTTGCATCATAGGAATAAATTACACTTTAAAACATATTACAATAGAAAACAGTTTAAATTGCAATAATATTCATGATGTTACTGTTTTTACTGTATTGTTATTTTCAAATAAATGCAGCCTCAGAGAGCATAAGAAACCTTCAAAACATCTTCAAAAACATTTTAAAAATCATATTGACCTCAAGCTTTTGAACAGTAGTGTATATCACTTTTTTGGTGTTTATTTAGCACAACATTAATTTAACATGGCTGACAAAAGTTACCTTTGAAAGACATATATTTATATTCTATTGTAATGAAAGATGTATTAAGAAATGTTAAGTCAAAAAGGAATAATATGTGCAAAATGCATTATATTCTTGTTATATTTTTCCTTTTTGATTTAATATTCCATGTTTCAGAAACTTGATTGTCTGGTGAATCAGATTTTTTTGGATGTAGCAAGTGAAACTGAAATTGATGTCTAGCTATTGTTTGTAAGGTTTTTGCATTCTTAAACTAGTTTTATATAAAAATGTCTCAAGATATAGCATACTTTTTAATGAGATGTCCAAAATCACTGATATTTCTTCCAGTTCATTCATCACACTGGAAATCGAAGGTCAAATCAAGCACATTGCATTGTGGGATACAGTATTCCATGCACTTTCCTCAGTTGTATACACTCCACATTTTAGCAAACGTTGTAGACCATCAGAAAGTTTGCAAACTCTTCAAAGTATGCTTACTATATAGTGCAAGTACTAGTTTGTGATTCCATGTTATGATTAATTAATATTTCACCTCACCTCAGCTGTGGTAAAATCACTGCAACCCAGTTTCAACTGGCTTGTTGCTTTAATAGAAATCCAAGAGACTCAAAAGGAGACTGTTTGCACTAGTATAAAAAAAATACCATATGACGTATTCATTTAAATCAAAGGCAATTTAATAACCTTTATCACTGATTAAATTTTAGGGGATTTCATCCCTATGCATGTATATCAAAACTCAGCCTGGAAAAGATAATAATAATAATAATAATAATAATAATAATAATAATAATAATAATAATAATAATAATAATAAAAACATGCACATACTTTTGTTGATACGTCAGTATTTTGTGTTTAATTATATGTTTATATATTTCATCATTTATATAGACACATATGTACTATGTACATAGATACAGGCACCATTTGTATAGATCATTCAAGAAGAAACGACTGATGTAACTCAATCCCATCACACTCATGCTCAAATGAAGCTTTAATTGGATAATTGTATGGCTGGGTATCTTTAATTGGATAATTGTATGGCTGGGATTGAGAGAGAGAGAGATAGATTGTTATTATTCTGAGAAAAGAGTGAACCTGTTGGAACATTTCTCTCTTTCAAACTGTTTTTCCCCTCTTTTAATGTTTTCATATTTTCCTCTTGGCTGAATCCCACTGCAGTAGGGTATGATGAGCTGTCAGTTTATATGCTTTAGGAGCCTCAAAGAAAAGGAGCAGAAAGAATTAGGAGAGGGTCTACATAGACAGCATTTCCTGACAGCAAGTCTTGTTCACAGTGGTCAAAAGAAGCTGGTAAAAATAAGATGTCATTCTGTTTTTGACAGGGAATTCATTTATTCTTTTAAAATTATTATTATATCCCAGCATGTGAGAATAGACAAATAGAAGAGTAAAACCGCTCACAGTAATACTAACTTTGTCTTGCTGACATTTGACTATAGTATCTTCCCATTGATAGAAACTTAACTTTGGTTCATGTCATCTGACAAAATGTCATTTTGACATTATTTTCATGAGCATATCATTAAGCAAATTTCCAGATTTTTAAATAGTTGTATCTCGACCAAATTTTGTCCGATCCTAATAAACCATACATCATTGGGAAGCTTATTTATTCAGCTTTCAGATGATGTATAAATCTCAATTTCCAAATATTGACACTTAAGACTGGTTTTGTGGTCCAGTGTCAAATATATAACTAAAAATCATGATATTAAGAATTTTTATTTATTTATTTATTTTACATTATGATGTTATATATCAAATTATTATATTTATGCTTAACTTTTTGTTAGTAATTGTTATATGATAAATTGCTTATGAAGCCATCCATTTCAAATAAATAATGAAAACACACACGCACACACACACACACACACACACACACACACACACACACACACACACACACACACACACACACACACACACACACACACACACACACACACACACAATCAATGAGAAGTACATCAGCATTTAGTCGTACAGGATGTGCTACATGTGTTTACCTTTGCCTGTGATTGATTGAGGGCTGGAGAGATTATTTTCTCTGCTATCTTTATGCCATGGATGCTCAGGATTAGATTTTCTCCAGGTGGGTCACACTGACACACACACAGAACAGGCGGCATCCGGTAGATTGATTTTTTGTATTGCAATCCTGATGCTGTATTGGAGTTCATTCGACCTGTTAAAGATGCTACACTAAATCGTCCTCCCTCACGCAGTCACGCTCTGAGTTCTGCTATGAACACATGTGTGTATCGAGTGCTGCTCACCAATGTATTGACACTAGATGGATAGATGTGACAGATGGTTGATGAAGGAAAATCCTTATTTGTTCTCTGAACATCAGCCATTAATCTCAGCTTTATATAACATCAACTCTATATATCGTTATATAGTTATTCATATTGAACATTTAATTAAAACATTATTTTATACACCAAATAATGTGTTTGGAGTGTAATCCAACTCCATTTTTGGAGTGTAATCCAGTGAATTAAATACTTTATAAATGAAATATGATGCACTTTGTCTCATTTGATTGTTTTTTTAATGTTTTATTTGGAATGGATTCATAAGAAAATGATCAGATTATTCATTCCAAATTAATGATAAATCTGACTTCATATTATATAACACTTGATTTACACTAATCCCGATTAGTTCAACCATGTTTGAAGCCAATGAGAAAAAAAACAGCTATATTCATGCTTTTTGCACCTCTGTAGGGCACTGGGATGCTACTTGTAGGGTGAAATTTTTTTTTAGTTTAGTATCTTAAATTATTATTATTATTTGCTATATAATGATAGTAATTCAGTATGATGAAAATATAGTAATTCAGTAAGTTCTGTGTCTTTATGCAAGGTGTAACAAACTGCCTAATGCTTTGATACCAAGCATTCGGTCATATATATATCGTCGCTGCCTGATGAAACTCACGTATGTCCAAAACGGTTACTTTTCAGGAAGTGAAAAAAACACTGTATTTCAAAAGCAGTTGAATGTAGCGTTGTCATACTTGGTACGGCCTCTTTACATGTAACCATATTCTTGCCAGTGTAATGATATAATCCACATTTGACCAAAATTGAGTTTTAAATGGACATATGTGCATTTTTTACAGTAACAGTGGTCGATACGCGTTCTTCCGATCATTAATTAGAATGGCCAAGTCGCGTTTCATATTGACAGATGAATACGCTCAGTTTATTAAATAGCCTACGTCTTAGTTTATTAAATACACTTAGTTTATTTAATATTAATTATAAATTTATTAAATGTCTCTTGCAAACTATGAAGGGACAATGAATCAATACACTGACATGGTAATGCTAGACAGATACTTTGTTTGCACAGTCCTACCGTAATTTTGTCACTCCTAGACGTACGTCTAGACCATTTACCAATAAATAATAGTTGTGAATATATAATAAACTTGAGAACAGTTGTCAAAAACAAACGTTTGCTGATAGTTTACCTCACAGTGTTATATGGCTATCCAGTGCTGAGCTTCGATGAAACTTCACGAGACCGGCGAGATGCTTCCACAGGGCGGGAGATATGCGGCGTGATTGACAGCTTTGACACCAAATGGATATATACGTGAAAATCAGATGACATGATTTCACAACTTTTCATTGGCCATTTAGATATGTGACGCATACTGTATACGGAAATGAACCTGGACATTCAATCCGTCGAAAAATCTCAAAATCGGCAAAATGGACATACGTGGTTTTCATCAGACAGCGACGATATATATAATTTTTTTTTTTATTTATTTGTTTATTTTCTTTTTTTTTGGTAAGACTGTTCAAAAACAACCCCATTTGAATGAATCCTCATTATTTTTGACTGTTAATTCAAACTGCCTCCTCTCAGTTAATTATCGTTTGCACACACACTGTTTCCTGACTGGTACTCCTATTAGTTTATTTTACAGTGTGTTTTCTCTGAAGTGCTTTTTTAACCTCTGTAGGCTCTCTTTGTTCATATCTAGAGAGTTTGAACGCAAATGGTTTGTATGTAGCTCAGATTACAGGGGTAAATTTCTGGCGTCGGATATATGTTAATTAATGCAGTGTGGGTTAATGTGCAATGCTGAACATGTGCTTTTGCTTTAGGGGTCATGGTCTCCCTGTTAGGAAAAGGGTTGGTTAAGCGTTGGTTAGCTGTGTTAATGTATCTCCGTCTCAGTCTCTTTGAGCCATTAGCTGCCAGTAATTGGCTGGGCTTAATTGCACAAGCCTGGTCCCTACGGCAATGGAGACGGCGGATGTCCGATCTCTCGATAGATGTTGCTCTGGTGATTCGCTCTCTTTTACACACGCACAAACACACACACATACACACACACACACACACACACACACACACACACACACACACACACACACACACACACACACACACACACACACACACACACACACACATTTTATGCACATAAAACAACTGGAATGACCTACTGCATTTGATGGGAAATGCTTTAAACTACAGAGCATACTGCATCCCATAATGCAATGTACTCGACATCTATTAAGATGTATGAACCTGAAGAAATACTGTGATTCTTACACTGCAAAATTTCTGTTCTTGACAAGTAGTTTGTCTGGTTTTCTAGTTAAAATATATAAACATACTTTAAACAAGATACATTTACTTGAGAAGCAACACTGCGTGAGATATTAAGGCTTGTTTGTAGGCAATATATCTTTATCAGTATAATATTTGGGTTTTGTCTTAATGCACTGGAAGATTTCTTCAACTTATTTGAGTGTAAAAAAAAGGCTAGGAAACAATATCTTATGCAATGTTGCATCTGAAGTAAGTTAGTCTTGTCTGAATGATTTTTAGATATTTTATTTGAAAAACAAGTCAAATAAAATGAATAAAACAATCATTTTTATGCAGTTTTTTTTATTTTAATGTTTTTTTTTTATTTTTAACACTTTTATTGATTGGATCAGTTTGACCAAACATTAAGAAATTTTGTGATGACGGTAAAATTTTTTTGCATAAAAATAACTCTTTTTATTGCTGCATTTCACATATCATTTTCTTTTTTTATAAAGTAGGTGGAAGTATAAAATGTATACTTTCCAGTATTTAATATGTAGTTAGTATCCATTATGAGCATACTCTCTAACATGTTACAGTTGTGGTGCTCATGTTGGTGATGTGGGTTTGAGTCCAGTTGCTGTATGTCCTCGTCTCATTTCCTTCCTCTGCTCAATCTTTTTCTCTTCCCTCCAAAATAATGCTGTGTAGCAGTGGGTTTGATCCTGTGAGAAACAATGACCCCTGCCCTTTATAAGACATGGCTCTCTTCCATATGCATATGCACAACTGTGACTTTTCTATAGCAAAGCAGATCTGAAAGCGTGCCGTATGCATAGCAGAGAGCGGCTGAGGGGAGATGTGTCTGATATTGATCAGTCTGTGTCTCGCTACACTCACCTGCCGTCCCTTACCATCAGTACACAGAGCTAATACACCATCAGGTGTAATGAGGATGAATGGGCTGCATGTGTGTGATGTACACATTCATTTCCCCTTGGGAGAGGACATTTTCCTGTTAAAGGGACAGCTCCCACAGATTACATTTCTGTCTTCTTTTCATTTTTTTTCTTTTTTTTTTTTTGTTCCAGACTACGTTTGCATAGATGTTTTTTTTTTTCTCCGTGGATTTTCCATATAGTGACAGTCCCAAGTGACCATGGCTACAACACTCCATAAAGGACAAAACCACACCAAAAATAATCCATAACAGTTGTCTACATGACATATTTGTAAGTCTTCTAAAGCCAAATGAATACTTAGCTGAACTGATTTAGCTTCAGCTTTAATTGAATTTAATTTCATTTCATTTCATTTTTTTATATTGCAATAATTTTACATTCAATCTTCAAATTAATGTTAAAACAACATAAAGACAGTATATTTTTTAATAATTTTTTAATGGCATCTTTTTTGACTGAAGGCGAGTATCACTGATGCTAATAATACTGATATCTCTATGAATTTTTCCCCCCTTATATATCACTATAGCATTCAACATTAAAGTATAATTGAGATCAATCAATTTTTACATTTATTAGACTTTAAAAAATAACAACTTCTAATTTAACTTAAAACAATCTTCACATAAACCTGTTATAGTAAAATGGTATATTTAGCTACCTGTGCCCTTCAGAAAGTAGAAAATACACTGAAACTGAATAAAGTTAACAAACACTGTATTCTAAATTAAATATAGATGGTTCCTTAAAGCTACAAAAATGATTGATTTCCTCTTTTTTTCTTTTGTTCTTTGATGAACAGATATAACAGCAGCTGGGTTATTAGCTTATTTCGGCTGAGTGGGGTGGCCAACCCTAGCTCCATCCCTGCGTTAATTGCGTTTAATATTTTTAACACATTTTGACAGCACTAATATTTATATATATATATATGAATAGTAAATGAGTAGTAAATGAATAGTAAATTAATAGAAAATAAATACAAAGGAGAAACTCAATGACGCATGTTTACACAAAATCATGACATTTTCTGACTTTGATAAAATGACAAACAAAACACAAACACACACACACACACACACACACACACACACACACACACACACACACACACACACACACACACACACACACACACACACAATCAGACAAAAAAAAAATTGGTAGGCTTATTGCCATGTAGTTAGGATTTATTTAACAGCACTAATTGAGACAGGCATAGTTACATCAGACAGGATAAATTGCTTTAATTATGTCATTGTCATGTCTAACATTGCTGAGTACTAATTACTTTTCATCTGTTGTCACGGCAGCACGGCTCCGATAGATTCATTAATCTGCGGTGTTTTTGCATTACTTCTTTTTTTCTTCTTTTTTTTTTTTTTTTACATGGTGAAGCCATCAGTGATTGACAGATGTGATTGGCGCATGAGACACTGAGTGGATGAACAATCCTGAAAGTGACATCCTTCAGGAGAGACAGAGAATGCTTTCCGAGAGGAGAAGGTTTTGTTGTGTTTGTTACTCCGAAATCCTTTAATAGAATCTTTCTAGGATAAGCTCAGTGACTGATATATGAAAACCACAGGTGCTGATTCACAGGTTCATGCTGTCTGCTTTGTTTTCTGAGTCATGCCTTTGAAATAATCAGTACTTATTACTTCTGGATGGAAAATCCAATAAAGTACATATAGTGATTTTATCAGTCTGTCTGGAAGAATTTGTGTTTACCCAACTGATACAATAAGCTAAAGGAAAGTTTGACAGGTTAGCAGCATCAAAGCAAAAGATACTCTGAGTTTTTATTGAAGCACTAAGTAGAAGATAACTAGATATTCCAGAGTACAGCGATATGCTTTGTTCAGAGTTATATCTGTGAAATAATTTGTACTTCTTTCTTTTGGACAGATATAGATTTTAATCAAAATATTTTACACATTTTCAGCTTTCTCTGCTGCAGTGCCATTATTTTAATTAATTACTTTTTTAACATGCTGCTCTATTATTGTAGTTTAAGGCTTCTTTTTTAAAATCAATAATCAAAAGCAGCTGGAGGATGATGTGTTAAATTTTATTATTTGTCAAATTCCAATATAATTAATCAGAGTAAATTAAACTGTTGAGAAGTAGAATTGTGTTCTTTGAAGGAAAAAAACTTTCTCAGAAGCTAGTAGGAAAACAGAATTTAATAGGAAAGTTCAGACAGCACTTTGTAAAATGGCTGTGACTTATTAGACACCTCTTTACTATTTTTATTCTGCTTTTGAGATGCAGTTCTATTGAATGAGAAATTGTGAGCAGTGGGGTCAAAAGGTCATATTCTGTCTAAATGTGAGGTGGGATTGCAAGCATCTCAGCTTGCATATTTTTAGATAGAATCACCCTTACATGGCACATAAAGCCAAACCAAACTGTGGTTGGTTGCTTAAATAATTCGACCAGCCCAGGAAATAGCATTGGCGTGTGTGATTAAAGTTTTAGCAGTTGCAGCTCTTTCATGGGTGTTGGCTTTGTGAAGCTCTCTGTGGTGGGTTTTTGTGGAAACAGGCTCTTCAAGGTGAATATTGAAGTTTGCTGTCAATTTGTGTTGTTTGGACACAATTCTTCTTAGTGTTTGACCGTCACTATCATTCACTTTCAGTTTTCACCCATATTTCTTCTTTGCTCATGAGGTCTTGCCATGCTCTGTGTACACAGTCATAATTGTACAGACTGTTGAACCAAAAGCATTAAACAGTTGGGCTGTTAAAGGGATAGTTCACTCAAAAATGAAAACTCACAGTTGATGAAGAATGTTGGCAAACAGTTGACGGTAGACATTGACTTCAACAGTGTGTTTTTTTTTTCTTTTCCCAAACTATGGAAGTCAATGGCTACCGTTGGCTCTGTGGTTATCAACATTCTTCAGAAAATCTTTGTGTTTAACAGAAGACAGAAACCCATACAGGTTTGGAACAACTTGAAGGTCAGTAAATGAAGACAGAGTTTTCATTTTTTGGGTGAACTATATTTTTAAGGACATTCATACTAAACAGGCTTCCATGACTTGCCCTTTTTGGAAGTGTGACAAGTCATCCATTTCTCAGAGTGCTTGTACTAAACACTGCTGAACACTACTTATACTACACTGAAAGATAAACTAAAGAAATATAGACAATGAAAAGATAAATAAAATATTATCACAATGTTTGTTTTTGCACTGAAACCTTGTGTTCATTTACACAAATGATATTACCCCCTGGGTGGTCACATTATTTTGTCCAACCCTGTATATTAACGATGCTTTTCAGTAGGTTTATTAATAATCAGCACATAAGCTCTTTCCACCATTTCGGTTTTCCACTGATCTTGTGCATTCACCTCAAAACCTTCATGCAACGCTGTTTGGAAACAAAACAAGATCTTAGAAAGGAAAACGCATTTCACTTTCTACCTTATCCTAAGTTAATTTCTGACACTTCATTTCTTTTAACAGAAATTTCCTCTACCCATTACTCTCTCTGATGTGTTTGTGGAGCACAGAAGTGCAGCGGTTTGTAAAAGCGGTGTAAACTCTGTAAAACACATCAGTCCTATTATCGAGAGACAACAGTGGACTGATGCTGCGCCGTCCCCCTCGTACTGTTCTGGGGAGCTGAAGCGATAAATTCTTTCCTCCTCAGACCCTCTCTTTCTTCACCTCTGTTTCAGTCCCTGTGACCTCTCTGTTATTTGTAGAACAAATAAGATTGTTTTATGTACTGTAGCTGAGAGCTTGTAGAGCTGTTGGCAGTACAGAAACCCAGATCTCCTCCAGTCTGGTGCTGGAGTCCAT